>NC_059113.1:47529102-47829102 GCF_020740685.1 Jaculus jaculus | reverse complement strand
TTATTATATTTTTTAGAAGTAACACAAATCCATTGAAAATCTACATGATACTCCAAACGAGTTTTAACTTTTAACCCTAGTATATAGAATATTTAACAGGTATCTATGTATGTATCTATGGTAAGGATCAAGCCCAAGATCTTAAAGGAAGATACAGTTTGAACTTTCTCAGGAACTACTTTATAGCTGTGAGTATGAAAGATAGTTAGACATTAAAAATACAATATTAAAGTCAAAAGCCACAACACATTTTAGGAACTCCTGTTAGGCACACTTTGTATATCTTTAGATTGAAATCTGAAACCAACCATCACACCTTAAGATAAACAATTGAATATATTGGGGGCTATTTATTTAAATTATCACATTTTGCCCTTGGAGTCTAATAGATTTATAACCATCACACATTATAAATTGTTAGACAAAATTAAAATATTTAGGGTAAATAAGGCCCTTTTTAGTTGGTCATGTGGGGGTATGGACTCCCCCTTTTGTTTTTGTAATTGAGACTTGAGAGTTTGATTACATACTTTTTAAAAAAATATTTTTATTTATTTATTTGAGAGCGACAGACAGAGAAAGAGGCAGATAGAGAGAGGAAGAGAGAATGGGCGTGTCAAGGCCTTTAGCCACTGTAGAGGAATTCCAGACACGTGTGCCCCCTTGTGTATTTGGCTAATGTGGGTCCTGGGGAATCAAGCCTCGAACCTGGGTCCTTAGGCTTCACAGGCAAGTGCTTAACCGCTAAGCCCATGATTATATCTTTTAATAATAGCCTGCCAGGGGTTGTATAGGATGCCTGTGGAATGTGAGATTTTCCAGGTCTGGAGAAAATCTACAAAGGCCTTGCTTACGAAGTAGGGTCCATGATTTGCTTTAATTTGATCAGGCAGCCCAATAGTGGCGAAACATTGAAGCATGTAACTAATGGCATGTTTATATTTTGCTTTGTTTTTTTTTTCCGGCATGTGCCAATGTCCAGTGGGTGTGGGAAAAGGTCAGTGAGCCCAGTCACCATGAGATGGCGGACGTCTCCCCTGTCCCCACCTGTGTCAGTCCAAGGTGGCCATGTGGCAGCCTCCTAGAAGGTGGATTGTCCGCCATTTCCCAGTAGGGGAGGGTCAGGCACAGGCTGCCAGGAGGGGGCCATCTATTTAAATTACCAAATTCCGCCCCTGGCTCCCAGTAGATTTATAACTATCATATATTATAAATTGTACTTAGTTTAATTTTAAAGGTCCCCACAGTCTTGACCAATTTAAGATATTGAGATTTGTAAAATTAAACAAATTAAACACTTCTAATATATAAAGGCACAGAGTAAATGTTTTTAACTGGTATAAGGCATAGCAAAGAGAGACTAAAACAATGTAAATTGAACCATCATAACCTAAAATTTGCTTCAGTGCCTGTAACTTGCTTGAGGTGTTTTAGATTAAAATCTTAAGTCTTAGCCGGGCATGGTGGTGTACACCTTTAATCCCAGCACTCGGGAGGTGGAGGTAGGAGGATTACTATGAGTTTTAGGCCACCCTGAGGCTTCTTAGGGAATTTCAGGCCAGCCTGGGTTAGAGTGAAATCCTACCTCGAAAAACCATAACAAAGAAAAAGCAAATCTTAAATTTTTTAACCCAATATCTCTAGCTAAGCACATTAGTCTATTACAAATTTAACCTTGATTAAACTCTTTGGGCCTGGGCAGCAGGACGTAGCCAGCCCTTATGCCAGTATCCCAGTTCCAACGAAGTTCCCTGTAGTCTTTCTTTCCTCTTAGAAAGCTTATAAGCTAAACCTCGAAGTTTAATGCTGTCTGTACTTAGAATTTTTAAACTTTCATCTGAATAGTCCATAAAATTTGGCTTATCACTCCAGAAGACACATTTAGTTGTAAGCATTAAGTTTATGTCTATTTCTTTAAAATAAAGGTTCCAAAAGATTAACATCCACATGGTCAGGTTCATCTCACCTTATAAGACAGCTTTAGGTTTGTTGAGATAAACTTCCAGACCAGGTACAGTTTTGGAGGAAGGAACATTTACTGAAGCTTACAGATCCAGGGGAAGTTCCATAATGGCAGAAGAATCTGGCCTGCCTTCATAGGCCCAAGCAGAGAGAGAGAAGCACAAGCCTTTAGAAATACAAAAGCCGCCAGCAAACTGAAGGTGAAAGGAAGAGAAAGGGAATGAAGAGATGCCGACAAGTAAGTACAGGTTACAAAAGCAATGTTTAGTGCACTAAATATGAAGACTACCTCATAGCTTATGAGGGTACGCTCACCCGCAAACACCAATTACCTCCTGAACGACTGCCTCTCACGGGGTGCACTAGTCTGTCGGGGTCCCAGAGCCCCACATTGGGTGCCAGATGCGGGGCTCCTTCCCACACAGGTAGTGCCGAGGGAAGGAACAGGCCTGCTGGTTCCTCCCTAGGGGTTGAGGGGATGATGAGTATCGGACAACTCAGAAACCTCTCCTGGCCACCGGAGAAAAACCACACTGAGTCGGGAGTCTTTGCAATGCAGGAACAACTCGCTTTATTACTCTGAGCAGTTGCTTATATCATGTTGGGGCAAAGGCGGGGATTTTAGGGTGGGAGAAGAGGTAAGGGCCAATAGTAAACTGTAACTATTGAAATGGTAATTACAATTACCACAAGGAAGTAGCAGGCCAGAAGCCCTTAGGCATCCTGCTGAGTCATAGCTGGCCAGAGACAGGTCGCCAAACTTTAGCTAGGCTCAGGAAGTTCCACTAGGCCTCACGCCTGGCCTTTCAGAGCCCAACAGAGATTAACCACTTAAATAGACCTATAACAAACATGGAGAGCCGAACAGTTATCAATAATCTCCCAACTAAAAAAAGCCCAGGCCCAGATGGATTCACTGCTGAATTTTACCAGACTTTTAAGGAAGAGCTAACACCATTGCTTCTTAAGCTTTTCCAGGAAATAGAAAAAGAAGGAATTCTACCAAAATCCTTCTATGAGGCCAGCATCACCCTGATACAAAAACCAGGCAAGGATAGAACAAAAAAAGAAAATTACAGACTAATCCCCCTCATGAACATAGATGCAAAAATTCTCAACAAAATATTGACCAACAGAATACAAGAGTATATCAAAAAGATCATTCACCCAGACCAAGTAGGCTTTATCCCAGAGATGCAGGGATGATTCAACATACACAAATCTATAAATGTAATACATTATATAAAGTGGTTGAAGGACAAAAATCACATGATCAACTCATTAGATGCAGAGAAAGTGTTTGACAAAATCCAACATCCCTTCATGATAAAAGTCCTACAGGGACTGGGAATAGAAGGAACATATCTCAATATAATAAAGGCTATTTATGACAAGCCTACAGCCAACATATTAATAAATGGGGAAAAACTGGAAGCTTTTCCACTAAAATCAGGAACAAGACAAGGGTGTCCACTGTCCCCACTTTTATTTAATATAGTTTTGGAAGTCTTAGCCATAGCAATCAGGCAAGAGACACACATAAAAGGGATACAAATTGGAAAGGAAGAGATCAAGTTATCATTATTTGCAGATAACATGATTCTATACATAAAGGACCCTAAAGACTCTACTAGCAAACTGTTAGAGCTGATCAAAACCTACAGCCATGTAGCAGTATACAAAATAAATACACAGAAATCAGTAGCCTTCATATATGCTAAAAACAAACACACAGAGGATGAAATCAGAGAATCACTCCTGTTCACAATTGCATCAAAAAAAATAAAGTACCTTGGAATAAACCTAACCAAGGAAGTAAAGAATCTCTACAATGAGAACTTTAAAACACTCAAGCGAGAAATTGCAGAAGACACTAGAAAGTGGAGAAACATCCCTTGTTCCTGGATTGGAAGAATCAATATTGTGAAAATGGCAATCTTACCAAAAGCAATCTACACATTTAATGCAATCCCTATCAAAATTCCAAAGGCTTTCTTCATGGAAATAGAAAAAACAATCCAAAAAATCGTTTGGAATCACAAAAACCTCGAATATCTAAAATAATACTAAGCAATAAAAATGAGGCTGGTGGTATCACCATACCTGATTTTAACCTATACTACAGAGCCATAGTAACAAAAACAGCATGGTACTGGCAGAAAAACAGACATGTAGATCAGTGGAACAGAATAGAGGACCCAGATGTAAGCCCAAGTAGCTATAGCCACCTGATATTCGATAAAAAAGCCCAAAATACTCATTGGAGAAGAGACAGCCTCTTCAGCAAATGGTGTTTTGAAAACTGGATATATATCTGAAGAAGGATGAAAATAGATTCTTCTCTCTCGCCATGCACAAGAATTAAGTCCAAATGGATTAAAGACCTTAACATCAGACCTGAAACTCTGAAACTGCTAGAGGAAAAAGTAGGGGAAACCCTTCAACATATTGGTCTTGGCAAAGACTTTCTGAATACAACCCCAATTGCTCAGGCAATAAAACCACAGATTAATCACTGGGACCTCATGACATTACAAAGATTTTGTACTGCAAAGGACACAGTGAAAAAAGCAAAGAGGCAACCTACAGAATGGGAAAAAAATCTTCGCCAGCTATATATCTGATAGAGGATTAATATCTAGGATATATGAAGAACTCAAAAAGTTAAATAATAAGGAATCAAACAAGCCAATCAAAAGTTGGGCTATGGAGCTAAATAGAGAGTTCTCAAAGGAAGAAATACGAATGGCATATAAGCATCTAAAAAAATGTTCTACATCACTAGTCATCAGGGAAATGCAGATTAAAACTACATTGAGATTCCATCTCACTCCTGTCAGATTGGCCACCATCATGAAAATGAATAATCATAAATGTTGGCAGGGATGTGGAAAGAAAGGAACCCTTCTACAATGTTGGTGGGAATGCAATCTGATCCAGCCATTGTGGAAAACAGTGTGGAGGTTCCTAAAACAGCTAAAGATTGATCTACCATATGACCCAGCTATAGCACTCCTAGGCATATATCCAAAGGACTCATCTCATTTCCTTAGAAGTACGTGCTCAACCATGTTTATTGCTGCTCAATTTATAATAGCTGGAAAATGGAACCAGCCTAGATGTCCCTCAACTGATGAGTGGATAATGAAGATGTGGCACATTTATACAATGGAGTTCTACTCAGCAGTAAAGAAAAATGAAGCTATGAAATTTGCAGAAAAATGGATGGACCTGGAAAGGATTATACTAAGGGAGGTAACCCAGGCCCAGAAAGCCAAGCGCCACATGTTCTCTCTCATATGTGGATCCTAGCTACAGATGATTGGGCTTCTGGGTGAGATTGAAAATACTTAGTAACAGAGGCCAGTAAGTTAAAAAGGAGACACAAAGGGAAGAGAAAGGAAGGGAGGAGGATACTTAATAGGTTGGTATTGCAAATATGTAATTACAATGATTGTAATGGGTAGGTAATATGATGGAGATTGGAATTTCAAATGGAAAAGTGTGCGGGTGGGGTGGGAGGGAATTACCATAGGATATATTTTATAATTATGGAAAATGTTAATAAAAATTTTTTAAAAAAAAAGAATGGAAAGAGAAGATAGGTAAAGGGCTACATAAAGAAGTCTCGTTAGCTTCTGGGATGATCATGGAGGTGGCTGGCGTACCTGTAGGCAAGAGACTGTCCCTTTATGACCAGGTCCAGTTGTTTGCATAAAAAAGCTAAGGGGCACAAATGTCTCCTTCCCACTGGCAGAGGAATATTAGGGCTTGACCCTGGTTAGCAAAGTGGCAGGGTACAAAATCAATGCACAAAAATCAGTAGCCCTTCTATATGCAAATGACAATGATACAGAGAAAGAAATAAGGGCCATGGTCCCATTTTCAATAGCAACAAAAAAGTAAAATACCTGTGAATAAGGTTCACCAAGAAAGTGAAAGATCTATACAGCAAAAACATAAAAACGCTCAAAAAAGAAATTGAGGAGGACTTGAGAAAATGGAAAGACCTCCCATGCTCTTGGATAGGCAGAATTAACATTGTGAAGATGGCAATCCTACCAGAGGCAATATAGGCTATAGGAGTTAATCACCTTCAGGAGTTTTGTGATAGAGTCTCTCAGGTCTCTTACATATACAATCATGTCATCAGCGAATAGAGCTAACTTAACTTCTTCCTTTCCAAGTTGTATCCCTTTTATTTCCTTCTCCTGTCCTATTGCTTGAGCTAGGACTTCCTGTACTATATTGAAGAGCAGAGGTGAGAGTGGACAGCCCTGTCTTGTTCCTGATCTTAATGGGAATTCCTCAAGTCTCTCTCCATTAAGCATTATTTGGGCCTTAGTAGCTTTGTATATTGCCTTTATTATGTTAAACTATGAACCAACCATGCCAATTCTCTCCAGTGTTTTAATCATGAAGTGATGTTGTATCTTGTCAAAGGCCTTTTCTGCATCTATCAAAATGATCATGTGGTTTTTGTGTTTAACCTTGTTTATGTGGTCTATTACATTGACAGATTTCCGTATGTTGAACCACCCCTGTGTTCCTGGGTGAATCCAACTTGGTTGAGGTGGATAATGCTTTTGATGTGTTGTTGGATTCGGTTTGCAAAGATTATGTTCAGGATCTTTGCATCTAATTTCATCAGGGAAATAGGCCATTAGTTTTCTTTTCTTGCGGCATCTTTGCCTGGTTTTGGAATTAGGTGATGCTAGCTTCATAAAAGGAGTTGGGTAGCTTTCCCTGATCTCCAATTGTATGGCACAGTTTGAGAAAGATTGGTTTGAGTTCTTCCATGAAGGTTTGGTAGAATTCAGCTGAGAAGCCATCTGGTCCTGGACTCTTCTTTTTAGGGAGGATTTTTATTACTTTTTCAATCTCAATTAGTATGATAGGTTCATTTAGGAGATTAATCTGCTCTGAGTTTAGTTTTAATAGATGGTATGCATCCAGGAATTTATCCATCTCCTCCATATTATCCAGTTTTGTGGAGTAGAGGTTTTTGAACTAAGTCCTGATGATTCTCCCAATTTCACTTCTGTCTGTTGTGATCTCTCCTTTTACATTTATAATTTTGTTAATTTGAAATATCTCTTTTATTTGCTTGATCAAATTGGCCAGGGGTTTGCCAAACTTGTTTAATTTTTTCAAAGAACTGGCTCTTTGTTTTGCCAATGGCCTTAATTGTTTTCTTAGTTTCCAATTCATTAATTTCTGCATTGGTTTTTATTATTTCTTTCCTTCTGGAGCTTATTGGGTTGGATTTTTCTTGTTTTTCCAGTGCCTTTAGGTAGATGGTTAGGTTATTGATTTGGGATCTCTCTGTCTTTTTTATGAAGGCATTGACTGCTATGACTTTTCCCCTGAGGACCACCTTCATTGTGTCCCATAAGTTTTGGTATGATGTGTTCTCATCATTAAAATATAGAAATTTTTCAATTTCTTTTTCTATTTTATCCACTATCCATTTATTGTTTAAAGTATGCTGTTCAGTTTCCAGGTGCCATTGGGATTCTTGGTGGGTCTTTTGTTGTTAATTTATAGCAATATAGCATTGCGATCTGATATCATGCAAGGAATTATGTCAATCTTCCTAAATATGTGGAGGCACGCTTTGTGACCCAGTATATGGTCTATTTTAGAGAATGTTCCATGGGCTGCTGAGAAGAATGTGTAGTCTGTGGATTTGGGATGGAAAGTTCTGTAGATGTCCGTTAGGTTTAAGTGATCTATGGTTTTGTTGAGCTCTCTTACTTCCCTGTTGAGTTTATGTTTGGATGATCTGTCTATTACTGATAATGGTGTATTGAAGTCCCTGACTATGATGGTGTTGGTGCTTATTTCTGTTTTATTGTCAAGTAGGTTTTGGTTTATGAACTCTGGTGCCCCTGTGTTTGGTGCATACAGATTTATGATTGTAATATCCTCTTGATGGATTGTTCCCTTGATAAAAAGGAATTGGCCTTCTTTGCCTTTTTTTATTATTTTTGGTTTGAAGTCTATTTTATCTGATACTAATATAGCTACACCTGCTTGTTTCTTATTCCCATTTGCTTAGGAGGTGTCTGTCTTTATTGGTGACATGGGTTTCTTGAAGAAAACAGATTGAGAGGGCTAATTTTTTTGATCCATCCTGTTAACTTGTGTCTCTCGATGGGTGAATTAAGGCCATTAATATTTAGGGTAATGACTGTGAGATTTGACTTGATCCCTGCCATATTGTGATGGTATATGTGCTTTGGTGGTTTCATGGACTTTGAAGTATTTTGTGCCTACTCTCAGTTTGGTTATTGTGATATGCCTCTTTTAGGCATTTGATGTTGATTTTTGTTTCTTCTCTGTGGATAATTTCCTGAAATACTCTCTGTAGGTTTGGTTTTGTGGTCATGTAATTGTAAAGCTGAATTTTCTCATGGAAAGTTTTTCTTTCACCATCTATTATGAAGGATACTTTTCCTGGGTACAATAGTTTGGGTTGGAATCTGTAGGTTCTTAGACTTTGCAGTGTTTCATTCCAGGCCCTTCTGGCTTTCAGGGTTTCCATTGAGAAGTCTGGAGTAATTCTTATGGGGTTACCTTTAAAAGTGATGTGCTGTTTTTCACTGGCTGCTTTTAGGATTTTCTCTTTGGTGTCAATGTTTAGAGTCTTAATGATAATCTGTCTTGGATAGTTTCTCCTTTGGTCCAGTCTGTTTGGAGTTCTGTTGACTTCTTGTATCTTGATGGGCCTTTCTTTTAAGAGACTGGGAAAGTTTTCTTCAATTATTTTGTTAAATAAGTTCTCCATGCCTTTGGTCTGAATTTCATCTCCTTCAGGTATGCCAATGATCCTAATATTTGGACATTTAAGTGTATCCCACAATTCTCTTATGTTCTGTTCACAGGAACTTTTGAACTTACTGAAATTTTTGAACTCTTGAACTGTTTCTTCCATCTTGTCTTCCAGATCTGAGTTTCTATCCTCCACATGGCTGACTCTGTTCTTGACAGCTTCTAGAGACTTTGGACTTGTTCAATTAGGTTTGCATTTTCTACTACTTCTCTATGTATGATTTCTATCCCTTTCCACATCATTTTCTGATTTTCTTGATGCTTCTTGGAAGTCATCCTTACATTTCTTTGTCTTCATTTACTGTTGCCAGCTGATTTTTGAGGTCCTCTTTTTTTTCACTCTCACTCATATCTCTTAACTGTCTTTGAACTCCTTCCATTTTCTTATCTATTAGGTCTAGTCTAGTGATGGCAGCATCCACACAATTATTGGTCCTTTGTTGCTTTTCTGCAAGTTCTACAGGTAGCTTGGTCAGGGTTGCATTGCTCATAGCTTCATTTTGGTGTTCTGATCCTAATGACTCTTTTATGTTTTGATTACATATGTTCATTGTAGGACTGGGTGATCTAACTGGATTTTCTTTTTTTTTTAAATTTTTTATTTATTTATTTGAGAGTGACAGACACAGAGAGAAAGACAGATAGAGGGAGAGAGAGAGAATGGGCGTGCCAGGGCTTCCAGCCTATGCAAACGAACTCCAGACGCATGCGCCCCCTTGTGCATCTGGCTAACGTGGGACCTGGGGAACCGAGCCTCAAACCAGGGTCCTTAGGCTTCACAGGCAAGTGCTTAACCACTAAGCCATCTCTCCAGCCCTAACTGGATTTTCTTGCATTTGATTTCTCAAGTTATTTCTTTTGTGCTGTGATCTGCCCATCACAGTGTATGGGCATGTAGGTGGGTGGACCAGTCTGGGCTCAAGCACAATGGGAATCTGAAGCAAGCTGATGCTGTCACCAAGCAGCCTGGGCTTTGGCTCTTACTTGCCAAAGCCACCTGAGTTCCTGCCTGGCTGGGGTTCCAAAGTTGCCTGAGCTCTAACACAGTATTGTGCCACAGCTTCCTGCGCACTTGTGCTAGGAAGGACACAGAAGCACCAAGCACTGAAGTAGCCCAAACTCTAGTGTGGCAAAACACTGGGACCCGGAAGCAGTCTGCAGTCCCCCACAACAAGGCAATGGCAGTCAGCCAGTGTGGGAGACAGGGAGGGGATGGCACCTGACCTAGAGTAAGTGACAGACACAGTCTGAGCTCATGTGTGGAGTTGGAAATTGGCCTGGGCCCACGCATGTGAATGTGTGGCGGCTGGAACAGTAAGTGGGCAGAGCAGAGTAAACTTCCACAAGCAGAATCAGAGAGGCCATTTAAATTGATCAAGGGAGACTGAGCTCTAATGGGCCAGCAGGCGTAGCCTGGCAAAGGTCACTCGTGGGCAGGGGTAGCAAAGCGATCACTCCTGTGCAGTGAGGCAAGTGGAAGTATGTTGGCCTGGGACCATTTTCCTATAGTAAGTGAGGGAGTTTCCTGAAGCTGGGACTTTGGTATGGTGGCTGATTGGGGGGAGGGGTGGACTACCTGCCCACTTGCTAGGGAATCAGAGATTCCTTGGTTTTTCCCCTCTGTGCCCTCCCAGTGGCAATCTATTGGAGATTGCTCTCCCCTAAAAGCCCCAGTGAACCCTTAATTTATTGCTTTTCTTTCCCAGGGATGTGCTGTGCAGTTAGGTGGTTCCATCTTGGCTGGAAGTCCTTAAGTATCTATTCTAGAGTTCTTATAACTAAAGGACTATGGTGTTGAACAGAAGGCAGAATCAATTTCAATAACAGAAAGTTGTGAGTTTTTCCTAGAGTTGTCATTTCAAGCATACAGGAACTAACCAGAGGTTTAGAAAAAAATGATGGTGAGGAAATTGGAGAGCTAGGACTTAAGTGAGAGGGGTCAGTCTGAGAAAAGGCAGATATGGAGGACATAGGACGTCGTTTAGGATTTGTTCATGGTATAGCGTATACTGTGGTGTTTTCAAATTACAAAAGATGAGCTTGAGATATGTTATAGGGAATAAAAATTATTTGGGGAAATATGTGAGTTGCCTGCTAAGCTGATGGTTCTTCATAGAAGAAAATATCATGCACAGCCTTGCTATTCTCCTTGGAATTATATGAATTCCTTTATATCTACAAATATCAATTACTTAAAAATTCTTAGAAAGAGAAAATTCTCCCATGTGCATTTCTGTTTCTTTCCTTCACCAAAATATGTGAATATAAAAAAAGTTATAGCCAAGAGTCTGAGGTGTCTGTGTTCCCTTTTGTAACTATGGGTCATGGCCCCAGTATTAGCAATAGTTCTGACTGCCTCAAATGCATCAACCACCAAGGAGTGTGTTAATATTCAGATTATCCTTTCTATACCAAATGGGATGGCTCCTCTTATGAGGTAAAGGCCAACTACTCTATGTGAGCTGATAGTAGTTGGGAGAAAGAAAAAGAATCCATGTGAAGAATATATATCCATTTTTCTTTAGAAGGAGGGAGGGAGAGAGAGAGAAAGAAGCAGATATAGAGAATGGGCATGCCAGGTCCTGCAGCCACTGCAAACAAACTCCAGACTCATGCACCACCTTGTGCATCTGGCTCACATGAGTACTGGGGAATTGAAATTGGGTCCTTAGTCTTCAAAGGCAAGTGCCTTAGCCATCTAGCCATCTCTCCAGCCTATATAAATTGATAATGATCCTCATGGCTCCATCAGGTCTCCACATGGACATCCAGAAAACCCAATTCACACTGCCCATGGCTGTTTCCAAAACACAAAACTATGTTGCAAATTCAATGCCCCTCTCTTTTCTGCATTTATTATACTCCATAATACCAGATAGGGTGCCAATTTGTTAATCCGGTGTGGGGGTGGGGGTAGAGCAGACTTTGAAGGACAGGACACTCTTTGGGCATTCAGGTCCTTTCAAAAGAGTATACATTCTTCTTGTTGTCTTGGTCTCAAAGGTTGTAATCTCTCATATAATTGCTGCTGAATGGGCAACAGTCTCAGCCCAAAGATTTCATTTTTTCTATGCCATATTCCTCTGCTCATACCAGTCCATTTCCACACAACGCAACCCTTCATAAATTCTCAGGACATGGGCACAACAGCAAGCCTCTCACACAGACATCTCCTAGTCCAGTCCAGGCAAAGCCCTTTCTCACTCTCACAAGCCAAAACTCAGAGTCTTACTGTATTCAGGTCTTTCAACTCTGACCAGATTAGTCCATCAAGTTGTCCTTGCAGTACTACAAGATGTCTCTTAGGCCAAGGTTTCAAATCCTCCCACATTCCTCTTGCAAATCAGCTCCAAAAGGCCAAAGTCACACAGTCAGGTGTCTAGCAGCAAATGACACCACTCCTCAGTACCAACTTTACTGTTGCACTCAGGTTCACATTGCTGGCAGATATCACCCGACCAAGAGCAGCTTTGGGGGAAAAGGAGGTCTGTTTTGGCTTATAGCCTTGAAGGAAAGCTCTGTGATGGCAGGGAATAACAATGGCATTAGCAAAAGGTAGACATCACCCCCTAGCTAACATAAAGTGGACAATAGTAACAGGAGAGTGTGCCAAACACTGGCAAGGGGAAACTGGCCATAACACACATAAGCCTGCCACCGACAATACACCACCACCAGGAGGTGTTAATTTCTAAATCCCCATCAGCTGAGAGCATAGCAATCATAACATTTAAGTTTATGGGGGACACCTGAGTCAAGCCACCACAGTGATCATCTACACTAGGGTGGTCCTTTTGGCCATGTAGCTGCCTTTGATACACCCATGCTCCTGTAAGTAACTCTAATAAACTCATTGGTTCACCAAAACTAGTTTTTCTGCAATCATTCTTTGGTCTGTCATTTGAGTCATTTCTAGGTTGAACAGGTTTGTTTTAGGGTCTCTGAGCTGGGCAAAGTTTCACAGGAAAATTTGGACTAGAAAATGTAGGGTTAGGATGTGGGTCTTGGAACAAGAATTGAGTCCATCTATACACCCTGTCTGAACCCAGGCTAGTATGGTAAGGCCTTAAACAATGTCACTTCCAACTGATGTTAACATTAAACTAACAAAGGGAAAATGGGTTCATGTGACATCACATGTGAAGGGAGAAGCCTCATAGCATTAAAACATTGCACTTTGAGCTCAAAAGCAATCAACAGTCAAAATTACTTCTTGCTCTAAAATTATCACTTTACTGCATTTTACCATAATGGTCAGACTTTGTGAAAAGCAATAAAGAATTACATATCATATATATAGTGACTAAGAAGAAAGTCCTACCCTACCCTCATGTACATATGTGGAAGGCAGTACATTTCCACTCAGCATCATACACATGATATTCATGCTAGCCTATCTAAAGCCTTTTATGTCTTGGGGCCTCACAATCCATGAGACAGTATTCACCTGCTTTAGTTTTTACAGTGCTAGGTGTTAGGCAGCTATCAACTACTGGATAGCACAAAGCCCTCAGAAATTACCCAAGTTATATCTTCTGACCTGTAAACAGTATCCTGCCATGCATGTCTATAAAGGGACTCATAAAAGCTGTGGCTTCTCCTTCTCTTACAGCCTCCTTGGGCCTCCTGAACACCCAGTTCTTCTGGCATAGTCTCACATAGTGTAGTTACCTCCTGCTTCTGGAATTTAAGAGATTAACAAAACTTGCCCTCTAAGCCTCTGCTTGTCATCATATCACCACACAGCATGGACAAAATAGATAAAAACACAAAATGAATATTATGCACATCCCAAAGTATGTTCCCAAAGGGCACCCAGAATTATCTAGAACAAATGCCAGCCACATCGCACAGCCATGATAACAAATGGGATTAAACATCAAAACATGTTTAATGCTGCCTTATAGGTACACATCCTGCTGGGCATCTTCCATGCATCATACTTTAAAATATTTATTTATTTATTTATTTATTTATTTATTTATTTATTTATTTAACAGAGAAAGAGAGATGGGGAAGAGAGAGAGAGAATGGGCATGCCAGGGCCTCCAGCCACTGCCAACAAACTACAGATGTGTGTGCCCCCTTGTGCATCTGGTTAACATAAATCCTGGGGAATCAAACCTGGGTCATTTGGCTTTGGAGGCAAACACCTTAACCACTAAGCCATCCCTCCAGTCCCATGCTTCATACTTTAAAACAATAATTTATTATCAGCATGACCTCCCCATCTAAATAATCCCAGCTAGTTCTGCTGATCAAACAAAAGTTTATCGGTGGAGAGATGGCTTAGTGGTTAAATGCTTGCCTATGAAGCTTAAGGATCCCATTTTGAGGCTCAATTCCCCAGGGCCCACATAAGCCAGATGCACAAGCTGGCACATGCATATGGAGTTCGTTTGCAGTGGCTAGAAGCCCAGCTGCACCCATTTTCTCTATCTTTCTCTCTCTCTGTCTCACTTTCTCCCTCCCTCTGACTATAATGAACAAATAAAAATGAAATCTTAAAAAAAGCTTATCAGGGAAACAACTCAAGCAGAAAAATGTGGAAGGATAACCTACCTCTATAAAACATAGCTCAGCTCTGCACCATTAAACACAAATCCACAAACCAAGAAGAATAAATTGAGGATAGCATGTAGCTCTCAAAGAACTAGGCCACATACAATGATATGCACTGCCTCTTAGAATCTACACCAATAAGAAAGCATGAAAATGTCCTGGGTAAAAGCAGTGGAAGGAAGAAAAGGTACTCATCATTTAAGAATTACTATAAATTAAAATAAACTTCAAAAGAATTTAAATGAGTGAGGAAATCCAAAAAGGAGAATAAAATAGGGGAAAAAAGCATTAGAAAATACTCAAGAAGGTCTCTGATTAGAGGAATTATAAACAATGTCAGAAAATTCCAGGTGTTGTCACATACCTTTAATCCCAGCACATGGAAGGTGGTATTGCTGTGAATTTGAGGCCAGCCTAGGACTAATTCCAGGTCACCCTGAGCTAGAGCAAGACTCTACCTTGAAATCTGCATCCCCCCCAAAAAAATGTCAGAGAAAAAGCTATCAAAAAACACATAAAAAGTGTATAATGAGCCAGCCATGGTGGCACATGCCTTTAATCCCAACACTGGGATGGCATAGTAGGAAGATTGCTGAAAACTCAAAGCCAGCCTGAGACTACATGGTGAATCTCAGGTCAGCCTTAGCTATAGCAAGACTCTACCTTGAAATCTGCGCCCCCCCAAAAAAATGTCAGAAAAAAAGCTATCAAAAAACACATAAAAAGTGTATAATGAACCAGGTATGGTGGCACACACCTTTAATCCCAGCACTGGGAAGGCAGAGTAGGAAGACTGCTGTGAGTTCGAGGCCAGCCTGAGACTATATAGTGAATTCCAGGTCAGCCTGGGCTAGAGTGAGACCAAAAAGAAAAAGTGTATAATATCAGGCTAGAGAAATGGCTCAGTGGTTAAAAGCACTTGCTTGCCAATCCTGACATTCCAGTACTCATGTAACACCAGATGCACAAAGTGGTGCATGTACCTGGAGTTGTTTTGTAGTGGCAAGAGTCCCTTGTGTGCCCATTCCCTTTCTCTCTCTCTTTCACTCACTAGTTCTCTCTCTCCTTACAAATAAATAAATAAATACATTAAAAAAGAAATGTATAGTGTCCCCATTGAAAGAGAATATCAAATACTTTAAGGAAGTCCAGCATGTATATTTGTCATTGTCTATAGATATGTATGGAAGAAAATTCTTTACAAGTCAAAACATCAAGTCATCTGATAATGTGCATTCAAGAATAGGTGGGAGAAATGACGATGCATGGGGTCAGGAATAGGGACATTCGGCTTGGTCTTTTGGGACAATTGCTCTGGGAAAATCCAGAAGCCATGTGAGAAATACAATTACTTACAGACTTATGGAGAAACCCTATGTGAGCTGTTTAGCCCATAATCTCAACTAAGGATAGCCATCTTTCAGTAGAAAAAGAAAACCCCAAAAGCACAACATATAATTGAATTCACTACCAAAGCCATTTGACTAATAAGTAGAAGAATTGAAATTTCAACTAAAGCCAAGTGTTGACTACAAAGGTTTTTGTGCAAGATTTTACCTCAGCCCTGAGAGAAAAAGACAGAGATAGCTAGAGGCATAAAACACTGTCTGGAAAGGTTTTGACTAAACATTAGGTTTTTGACAATACCCAATAGCTTGCCATGTATCCCTTTAAAATATTTATGCTACAACGGAGAACATGTGCATACCATTTCAATTAATGATCCACTAAAGTGGAAAAATATCAGCAACTAGACACATCTTTCCAAACTAACACACATAACTGTAAGGGAAGAGCCTAAACTTTCTAGAGGATAAAATGGTTTTTTTTATTTTTTATGCACAGTGCCATGAATCACACTCATGAGACTTTTCTTCAATAAGGATCCTAGAAAAAGTCTATCAATGTTCTTAAGAATGAATACAAAATTAGAATCCACTTTACACCACTATACATGAGACACATAAATCCAGAAGCATTTTAATTTTCAACAAAAAATATTATAAAATTATACATCCATTTATTATCTGTAGGAAACTGTCCATGAAATATTCTTCCATCACAGTGATAAACAGCCCACACAGGAAGTGGATGAAGTACTTGACTAACAGGGCTGTGAGGTTTAGTCACCCATGGCTTCAGGTTGGGTCAGATGCTAACAGACTTCTACAAGAGGATCAACAATATTTTGTGTTTATTGTCTCAATTTAATTTTTTTTTAAAAAAGCATATGGTGTTTATCCCCTAGGGAGAAAATTTAAAAAGAGAAATGAGATAGCAACCCCCACTAGGAGAGAATTTTTTTTAGTTTTGTAGTCAGTGAATCAAGTCAAATTGGTACCATTGTTACCCTCCTCCCTATCCTGCCCCCTCCACAGGGACCCTCCTTCTTGGGGTATATGGGTCATGCATTGTGGGGTTAGCCTTTAGTTTTGGGTAGGAGGAAATGTCTCTGAGTGTCATGACCCAACATGTGACTCTGACATTCTTTCCGCCCACAAATATCCCTCAGTCATGTTGGGTTCATTTTAGGTCTGCTTCAGTGGTTGAGATCTTGAGAGCCTCTGTGTCTATGGATATCTAGGGGTTGATTGTTCTCTGTGTCTATCTCCATCACTGCTGTGCTGGTTCCAGGCTTGCCAAAAAAAACAAAACAAACAAACAACAACAACAAAAAAAAAAAACCAGCATTCTTGCATGTTTCCCCAATTATTCTTAGTTTCAACTGGGGCCCTTTTGAGGTATGATGGGGTGGTTCAGGGGAGAAATTTTATCCTTACAACCACCTCAGCTATGCATAGAGAGAGAGTGATATCTAAGCTACATGGGTGGAACACAGCTATATAATAGGAACTAAAAGTAGTTTTTCTCTGGTCACACAGCTGTTTAGATTTCTGGGTCTTCTTCCATGGACTCTTTAAGCCCTTCTAGCCACACGGTTCTGGTGTAAGCTATCTTCCCCTCAGAACCCCCTAAACTGGGTAACGTAAGTTTGGTAGGGAGCACCAATTTACAGTTTACAAGATGAGTACAACAATACAGGCTGCTCAACAGAAACAACATGTATATATGATTTGGAGACTCTTCAAGAAAGATAACAGGAGAGCTAATTATTGAAGTTTTAGTATGGTTTGCAACGCCTCTCACTAGTTCACTTATGAGGCTGTGAAATGCTGCCTCTCTATAAATACAGCTCACCCTGTTCTCTTATCCACCATCTGCTCACCTTCTCCGGAGTCACTGGTCCTTGCCGTACTCTGTTCCCTTGCTACAGTGACCATGAGGACTCTCTGCTTTCTGATTCTCGTGTTCTGCTTCCTATTCTCTCGGATCACTATAGGTAAGCCTTGGGACATGTGGAAGAACTGGCTCAGAACCAGGTGCAAAGAGGCTTGGGTAGCTGGACAGCACAGGAATGATCCTGACCAGGATCCAGGGCTCGTTACTGGGGCCTTCCAGACCCATCTTGGTACTGGACATGGAGGACGTGTATGGTGGGGAAGGGATATTGCTTCACCAGCATGAAGACGTGTCACACTGAGAGGCTAGCTTTCAACCCAGAGAGAGGTGCCTGCCACCCTCACCCAAGTGACTGGGAGGGTGCTCTGCAATGCTCTTCCCCAGACAAGGTGCCACTGTGCCTCCCACCAGGCCAGCTCATCCAGGGCATGGGACTCCTCAAGTATGCAAGTAATTTTCTGTGATATCTAGTGATATTATTGAGATCAGTTGATTATTGCCGTCTCAGGTAAAAGCTTCCTGAGCCAAAGAAACCTATCTGATGCAGGTTCAGGTGGGCTCCTGAAGGAGAAATCAAATACATAGTATTTTCTCTAGAACTGTCACCCGTTTTGATATTGAGCAAGTTTCATGGTTCTGATTCTTATTTTTCTCATCTGCATAGTAAGGATATTTAGAGCAGCAATTATAAATACAAAATTATCTGGAAAACACTCTTGTCTGTGCTCAATTATATCATTCTATTTAACAAATATTCCTAGTGTACTTTTATGACTCAGCCTGATGTATGCACATTCATTTTCAACTTCTATCCCTCCCTGTGTCTCAATCTCTGAAGATCCCTCAAGAAATTTTATTTTCATAGATATGGTATAGGGAATCCAATGAGCACTAGTGGTCAATGATTCTTCTTTGAATTACCAAATTCTCGCCTGTTCCAGGTCATTTTTGGCCTCAGTGGCATGAGGGCCCTCGTGCTTACTTCCTTGTGCACATTTATTTTCTGAAGAATCGTGATAATCAAGCCTGCCTCATGCTATCTGCCATAGTTCAGTCTCTTCCTCATGAGGTCCATAGTGATACCTTGGCAAGCACTCCTCACTTTAATACTGGATATAATTCATTGACCATTATTCTGTCCCCATAGTTAGTTCCCTTAGCTGAGGAAGGAAGAGAGATGGAGAAGGAAGGGATAATAGTCTATCATTGTATGAGCACAGCTGTAAGCTGTCCCCTAACTTTCATACCTAAACAAATAGTTAGACACTCTTCCCTTCACTCAAATTTGTTCATATAGAATTGATTATATAAATTTGAAGACCACATTTGGTGGAAAAGTTTTCTAAAAGACCAGCATATCTTCCCAGGAGTTATGAGACAAACATGCATTTTTAGAACTCAGCTAAATTTGAATTTATTGTGATGGAAATATGGAAATTCTCATTGAATTTCTCTGATCCTCAGAGCCTATTTGATTTAAGGAAAACCAATGGATTCCTATAACAAATAAGTACAAATATGAATGTGTTAGTTATCAATGAAAGTAGGAATACTAGTGAGAATGTACATCAGATACTTAACTTCTCACAGTTCTGGTAGGTGAGTATCTGAAATCAAGGTGGAAGCTCAGGTGGCCTCTTCTAGGGTTTGTCATTTTGATTTGTAGTCCTGTCCCTTTGTATTCCACATTCTTCCATTTATTCAGAATGGTACCATGACAATATGGTAAGGGACCATACACACATTTAAATTAATTAAAACCTTTAAAGACTCTGTTTCCAAATATAGGCCCATACTGAGGAATGATGGTTAGAGTCCAGTTTAGAAATCTGCATTGGACAGTACACATAATGTAACTCCCAACTGTCAAGTTTAGCAAAATTGCAACTGATGATCATTCACCATTCAAATAACACAGCGACTTTGCTCTCTACTTGATATTCCAAAGCACAACTCTTCTAGAACTTCCAATCACTATAGTCTGTCCACTATAGTGTAATCATTAGTTTAGTTGTGAGACTGAGCAGAACAGAATGAATATCAATTTCAGAAACCTGTGAAACTCTATCTTCATAGAGTACCCACCATTTCAACCTCACACTAATGGATCAGAGATTTCAGCAGAAATGATGGAGGTACTAGGTAACTTGGATTCACATAAGAAGGACAAGTTAAAAAAATGAGTAAAGCCCAACAGACTGGCCTTTTCTTTTATGTAGGAGAGTTAGAGAGGAAGAGAGTGAGACAGAGAGAGAAAGAGAGTATTGGCACACCAGGGCCTCCAGTCACTGTAATCAAACTCCAAACATGTGTGCTGCCTTGTACACATGTGTGACCTTGCATGCTTGTGTCACCTTGTGACTTAAATGGGGCCTAGAGAGTTGAGCATGGGTTCTTAGGCTTCAAAGGCAAGCGCTTTAACAGCTAAGCCATCTCTCCAGCCCAAGGACAAGTCACAATTCAGGGAGGATTGGCAGGTCAGGTTGTACTCATGACCCCAATTATAGCATTTTCACATCAGGAGAAATGAGTTTGGGTGATGTTAACATGGGATAAAAACATATGTGGGGAGTAATATAAATTTCTTCTTCATCTGAATTATCGTAACATAAAAAAAACCCACACAATTGTTCATCAGTGGTGGGTAGCTCTACCCAGGTTGCATATTATTGGCAATCCCCAGTTGCAACTGAATAAAATGCTATGGGGAGAACAGTCTCTAATATGCTTCGTAGAGTGTTTTCCCCTTTCTTAGTAAATGTGCTGAAGTCATTCCAGGTACTGGCAGGACTCTAAAAGTGTTTCTGTTCCTTGCAGATGCTTCGCTTTCCCGAAGACGTAAATATTTAACTGAAGATTTATGTAAGCAGTATGGAGGTTATTGTTATTCACCTGAATGCCCAAAAAACAAGCATGCATATGCCAAATGTAAGCCCAAGACTTTCAAGTGCTGCTTTGAAGAAGGGATACCGTCTGGATATCCGGCTAAGAACCTCTGCTAAGGATGTGCAGTAATAACTTCAATAAAGAAAAAAAAAAAATTGACTATGCCTTTTTGACAAAACAAGTCTGCTGTGTCCAGTTTGTGGTTGCATAATTCAGGTGTCCTCTGTAAACTTAGCTATTCTGGATGCTAGGTTCCTCAGCTGATAGCAATTGGAAATTAAAGCTTCCTGGAAGTGGTGTATTGTTGGGGGTGGGCTTATGGGTGTTATATCCAGTTTCCCCTAGCCAGTGTTTGGCACACTCTCCTGTTGCTATTGTCTACCTTATGTTGGCCAGGTGCTGACATCAACCCTCTGCTCATGTCATCGTTGTCCCCTGCCATCATAGAGCTTTCCCTCGAGCCTATACACCAAAATAAACCTTTTTTTTCCCACAAGCTCTTGTTTGGGTGATTTCTATCAACATTGTAAACCTGACTGCAACAGTAATGTTGTACTGATAGTAGACTTCCTGCTGGACACCTGACTGTGTAGCTTTAGCCTTTTGGAGCTGATTTTCAAGAGGAATGTGAAAATATTTGAAAGCTTGGCCTAAGAGATGCCTTGCAGTGCTTTAAGTACAGCTTGATGGACTATTCTTGTCAGAGTTGAAAGATCTAAATGCAGTAAGAACTATAGACTGTGAGGTTTGGCTTATGAGGGTGAGAAAGCTTTGCTTGGGCTGAGCTAGCAGTTTGTGTGAGAAGCTTGGTGTTAGGACCCTGTCCTGAGAAGTTGTGAGGCCATACAACCCTGAACATGTCTGATCTCATCTGATCTCAGAACTTAAGCAGGATTGAGCCTAGACACAATAAGGATGGGCAACTGAGGCTGCATTCTGTAGTATTTAGGGTCCTCCATCAGCACTTTTGTTCTGCCATGTGTGCAAAACAGAGTGTCATATCACAAAGCATAGTCACCTGTTGTATAACTTTTCCTGGCAAGATGTAAACAAATATGGACTCACTCCATGTAGAGCACCAGTGATAGACCAAAGAAATGATTTGACACAACCCCAAACTGGTGAACTAATAAATTTATTTACCATTCTGATAGAAGCCTGTGGTAGAGGTGACCTACAGGAGCATGGGTAAGAAATTACCCATATGAGTATGAGTAAAGGTTACATGCAGAATCATGAGTGAAGGTTACTTATAGAAAAATGGATGAGGTGTTACTTACAGGAGCATGGGTAAGGGTGTACTTCCAACATCATGAATAAGGGTTTACCTCCAGGAGCAGGGGTGATGAGTTACTTACAGGAGCTGCCTATATATCATGTATTGTGGTCAAGACTCTCCAACCAGTCAAGGTGCCCTAAGGTTGTGTAATAAGCTCCAGAGAAGCCGCTTCAGTGAGTTATCACATACTCTGGGGTGGGCTTTTTCAGTAATGCAGCTGTGGCAGAAGAAATGCAACAAAGAAACTAGACCTAGATAATACTATAAAACACAGTTTCTCTTGTACAAACCTTAATCCAGAAGACAGCATGACCCTGAGTATCCTCCCTGTCTCTGCAGCTTCACCCTGCTTGCATGTTATCTGGTCATTGCAGCCATACACACAAACATTCCTGAGCAAACACCTTTCTGTTCTACATTTGTACATTCTTTTTTACTTTAATATTTTATTTGAGAGAGAGAAATCAATAAATACATACAATCAAATGATGATGAGAATACAACATACCAAAACATTTGGGACAAAATGAAGGTAGTTCTAAGAGGGAAATTTATAGCTCTAAGTGCCTATATTAAGAAATTAGAGAGTTCACAAGTAAACAATTTAATACTTCAACTTAAGGCCTTGGAGAAAGAACAAAGCAAACTAAAAATCAATAGATGGTAAGAAATAGTAAAGATTAGGGCAGAAATTAATGAAATAGAAACCAAAAAAAAAAAAAAAAAATCCAAAGAATCAACGAAACAAAGAGCTGGTTCTTTCAAAGGACAAACAAGACTGGTAAACCCTTAATGAAAAGGCATCATTACAAAAGGTACCAATGAAATTCAGAAATCATGAGGACATATTTTAAGAATATATGCACCCCTAAATTTAAAAATCTGAAAGAAATGGATGATTTCCTTCATTTATATGACCTGCCAAAATTAAATCACGATGAGATAAACCATTTAAGTAGATCTATAACAAGTATGGAGACCCCACTAGTTATAAGCAATCCCCCAACTAAAAAAAGTTCAGGCCCAGATGGATTCACTGGTAAATTTTACCATATCTTCATGGAAGAACTAACACCAATGCTTCCTAAACATTTTCATAAATTAGAAAATAAAAGAATAAACTCCTTCTACAAAACCAACATCACCATGATATCAAAACCAGACAAAAACAGAACAAAAAATCAAAATTACAGACCAGTCTCTGTTGTGAACATAGATACACAAATTCTCAGCAAAATATTGGCAAATATAATATGAGAATATATCAGAGAGATTATTCACCTGACCAGTAAGTAGGCTTTACCCCAGAGATATAGGGATAGTTCAACATATGCAAATTGATCAATGCAATACACTATATAAGTAGACTGAAAGACAAAAATCACATAATTATCTCAATAGATGCAGAAAAGGCATTTGACTAATTCCAACATCCCTTCATGGTAAAAGTCCTACAGGAACTGGGAATAGAAGGAACGTATCTCAACATAACAAAAGCTATTTATGACAAACCTACAGCTAACATAATACTAAATTGGGAAAAGTTTGAAACTTTTCTGCTAAATTCAGGAATAAGACAAGGGTGTGTGTCCACTGTCTCCACTTTTATCTAATGTAATACTGGAAGTCCTAGCTATAGCAATAAGGCAAGAAACACTCATAAAAAAGGATACAAATTGGAAAGCAAGAAATCAAATTATCATTATTTGCAGATGTTATTATTCTATACATAAAGGACCCTAAACACTCTACCAGCAAATAGTTAGAGCTGATAAACACTTTTTTAGCAATGCAGCAGGATACAAAATAAATACACTGAAATCAGATTTCATATATACCAACAACAAATGTGCAAAGAGTGAAATCAGGGAATCTCTCCCATTTGCAATTGCCTCAAAAATAAATAAATAAAGTACCTTGAAATACACCTAACCAAGGAAGTGAAGGATTTCCACAATGAGAACTTTTTTTAATTTGCTTTTTTTTTTTTTTTATATTTGTAGTCAGTGAATACATTCAAGTTGGTACTATTGTTAGCCTCCTCCCTGTTCTGCCCCTCCACCAGGACCCTCCTTGTTGGGGTATGTGGATTGTGCATTGTGGGTTATCCTTTAGCTTCAGGAAGGAGGAAATGTCTCTGTGTGTCATGACCCAATGTGTGGCTCTGACATTCTTTTTGCCCCCTCTTCCAAAAAGTTCCCGAGCTATGTTGGGTTCTTCTTAGGTTTGCTTCTGTGTTGAGATCTTGGGTGTCTCTGTGTCTCTAGATATCTGGTTTGATAGGGGTTGATTGTTCTCTGTGTCTATCTCCTTCACTGTTGTGCCAGTTCCTAGTTTGCCTAGAAAATGGTATTCTTGCATGTTTCCCCATTTATTTTTAGTTTCAGCTGGGCCCTTTTGAGGTATGATAGGGTGATTCTCTCCTTAGGATCTTCATCTATCTGAAAAAGAGAAGCAGATTCTCCAACGGAGAGTAAAGTCAGCAGCAAGTAAATGTGTTAACCATTGCTTTTTAGAGATAGTTTAGTGGAGAATGGGTTCATTTTTGGATATGGTTCTGAGTTGTTTCCCAGCTCCAGCTATGGCCTCCATCAGGCCCTTAGAGGGAAGACCAGATTCACAAGGCCCTGGAGAGGGTACAAAAAATATTATTCATTATCTCCTCCTATCTCTGCTTCTCTCTCTCTTTCTCTCACTCTCTCTCTCTTGCCATCTCTCTTCTCTCTCACCCTCTGTCTTCTCTCTCATCCTTCTCTTTTATATCACTTATCCAATTCTTCCTTCTCTTCTTGTAACTCCTGGTACCAGCAGGTGGTAATCATCCACAATGAGCTTTTGATCACAGAGACCCACAAGGTTTCCCAAAATAAGACAGATTTATGTCAGAGTGCTTAAGGACCCACCTAGGTTAGTGGCAATACCCTACTGCTGAAGACACCATACACTCTTGGTATGTAGCATGGAGCAACATGGGTAGACGCTGGAAGGGAGTCAGTCCCCAGACAGTTAGTGCATCTAGTGCCAGAGGTTGCTACATGAGTGACGGGGGGATAAAGACCAATATCTGTCCAAGCAACGCATAGTCTAACCAACTTAGCAGCAAACAGCCTGACGTGATGCCCATAAAAGTGCAATAGTGGCACATAGCCATGATGGGAAACCTACTGCTCTCAATTTGGCAAACACAATGAGAACTTTTAAAAAACTCAAGCAAGAAATTGGAAGCAAGGAAATGGAAAGACATCCCATTTTCTTGGGTTGGAAGAATCAATATTGTGAAAGTGTCAATCTTACCAAAAACAATCTACACATTTAATGCAATCCCCATTAAAATTCACAAAAATAGAAAAACATACTAAAATTCATTTGTAAACACAAAAAATCTTGAATAGCCAAAATAATGTTGAGCAACAAAAGTAAGGCTGGTGGTATCATCATACCAAATTTTAAGCAATAATGCAAAGACATAGTAACAAAAACAGCATGGTATTGGCCCAAAGACAGACACATAGATCAATGAAACAGAATAGAAGACCCAGATGTTAATCCAAGTAGCTACAACCATCTGACTTTTTGACAAAAATGCCAAAAATATTCATTAGAGAAAAGACAGCCTCTTCAACAAGTGGTGCTAGGAAAACTGGATATCTATATGTAGAAGGATGAAAATAGATCCTTGCATTTCTCCATGCACAACAATCAAGTCCAAATGGATCGGGGCTTCAGTATTAGACCTGAAACTCTGAAAGTGCTAAAGGAAAAGGTAGAGGAAACCCTTCAACATATTGGTATAGGAAATGACATTCTGAATATAATCCTAATTGCTTAGGAAATAAAACCACTAATCAACCACTGGGATCTCATGGAATTACAAAGCTTTTGTACAGAAAAGGAAACTGTGAATAGAGCAAAGAGACAACCTACAGAATGGGAGAAAATATTTGCCAGACATACATCTGACAGAGGATTAATATCCAGAATATACAAAATACACATACAAAAAAAAATAAGAAACCAAACAACCCAATTAAAAATGGGGTATGGAACTAAATTGAGAGCTCTCAAAGGAATAAACACAGATGGACATAAACATCTTTTTTATAAAACTTTTTAAAAATTATTTATTTATTTATTTGAGAGCGACAGACACAGAGAGAGACTGGTAGAGGGAGAGAGAGAGAATGGGCGCGCCAGGGCTTCCAGCCACTGCAAACGAACTCCAGATGCGTGCGCCCCCTTGTGCATCTGGCTAACGTGGGACCTGGGGAACCGAGCCTCGAACTGTGGTCCTTAGGCTTCACAGGCAAGCGCTTAACCGCTAAGCCATCTCTCCAGCCCAAACATCTTTTTTAAAAAGTGTTTTACATCCTTAGACATCAGGGAAATGCAAATTAAAACTACTTTGAGATTCCATCTCACTCCTGTCAGAATGGCTACCATCAAGAAGACAAATGACAATAAATGTTGGTGAGGATGCAGGAAAAAAGGGAACCCTTCTACACTGCTCGTGGGAATGTTATCTGGTACAGCCATTGTGAAAATCAGTGGGTTGGTTCTTGAGACAGCTAAAAATAGACTTGCCATATGATACAGCTATAGCACTCCTTGGCATACATCCTAATGAATCTTTTCACTACCTTAGAGATATGTGCATAACCATGTTTATTGCTGCTCTATTCACAGTAGCTAATAAATGGAACCAGACTAGATGTCCCTCAATAGATGAGTGGCTAATGAAGATGTGGTACATTTACACAATGGAGATCTATTCAGTGGTAAAGAAAAATGAAATTATGAAATTTGCTGGGAAATGGATGGATCTGGAAAGTATTATACTAAGTGAGGTAACCCAGGCTCAAAAATCCAAATGTTACATGTTTTCTTTCATAAGTGGATCCTGGATACAAATGTTTAGATTTGTGTGTGAGCTGGACCCAAAAATTGGTAGCAGAGGCCAGTAAGCTAGAAAAAGGCTATAACTAAGGGAGGAGAGGGAAGGACTTTAGGGGATGGTATTCTATATATACAGGTAGAAGACAGATTACAGGGAGTGTAATGGCCTTAAATGAGGCCAGAGGAAGAGATTGAGTAAGAAAAGGGTTGGGGAGGGTCAATCAAAATTGAAGATATTCTTAATAGTACATATTAAAGCCTACTTTTTAGATAATGTCACGTCCTGAAGCCATAGATTGCTGCTATAAAAATTTCAGTGCCCGGGGGCTGGAGAGATGGCTTAGCGGTTAAGCGCTTGCCTGTGAAGCCTAAGGACCCCGGTTCGAGGCTCAGTTCCCCAGGTCCCACGTTAGCCAGATGCACAAGGGGGCGCATGCGTCTGGAGTTCGTTTGCAGTGGCTGGAAGCCCTGGCGTGCCCATTCTCTCTCTCTCTCTCTACCTGTCTTTCTCTCTGTGTCTGTCGCTCTCAAATAAATAAATAAATAATTAAAAAAAAAAAATTTCAGTGCCCGGGATGGGATGCCTTCCAGTGAGTTGTTGGCCAGGGAGGTCCCTGTTGCCTCCAAAACATTATAGGTTATTGCCAAGGCCCTTAGTTTCTCAGAAGTTACACATAGTAATCCCCTGCTGCTGAAGATTTTGCATGCCTTGGCAGCAAGGTCACTGAGAAATCAAGCTGGTGCTGAGCAGAAAACCTTCCCCTTGTAGACCAGCCAACTGAAAGATGGAAAAAAACTTCACTGCATGCAGCCCTATAGGAGACAGAAGTAATCAGCAGTGAAAATGGTGGACACCAGAAGACCAAAGGTTGGTCAGACAGGCCAAATGACTGAATGGGTGCAATAGTGGCATGTCTGTTCTGGGGAAAACCAACTGCTCTCTAATTGGACTGGAGGCCTGCTCTATGGAAGTGAATACTTGCCTGGTATTGAAAATCTAATAAAAATCCTATGACAACGGAGGTAATGAGCCTTAGGAGTATAAAGCCTGTTCTTGTCTGGCTAAATACAATGTATTATGCTCACCAAACTGCCCTGAAGGTACTACATTTAATGTTAATATTCATATATTAATACTACTCTCACTTTTGGTTAGAGAAGCTTCTCTTTTCAGACGGCAGTATCCATGGGTGAAGTAGAAGGCATCTTAGTGCAGAGATAAAGTGACAGAGGAGTGTTCAACACTGAAACATCTCTATTACACCCTCCAAGGCTTGAGGTCCATTGCGGAAGTGGTGTTGGGAAGAATGTAAGAGCCAAAGGAAGGGCAGCACTCCTGACAATGCAACTATACAGACAGAAATTGGCCTTGACGTCTATGACCTCACAGTGCCTAGAAATACCTTCACAAGTCCCTCATAACAGAAGAAAAAGATGATGATATAAAAATAAGAGAGAGACTAAAGGAGAGAGAGAAGGGATATGATAGAGAGTGGAGTTGTGAAGGGGTGGTGGGGGAGAGGAGAAAATTTTCATGGTTTATTTTCTGTAAATATAGATGTCAATAATTTTTTTAAAGGAGTAAATAACTATTCTAACCAGGCATAGTAAACACACAAGGAACATGGTTAAAGCTAATCTTTTTTTCAGTGTGACTGGTAGACATCATGTATATTTTCCCAAGTACCACATGTTGAATTCTAGATTGTGACTGGAGCAGGGCTGAAGACTCTCAAGCTTCTACTGTGTGTAGACTAGTCAGCATCTCGGGTGACTAGAGCTGGGCTGTAGTCTTCTCAGCAGGGGCAGGCATCCTCTGGAGCTTGTCCTTGTGGAGACCTGCTGGGACCATGGTGACTTTTCACCCATCACAATTGACTAAGGACACTGGGTTTTGTTTTGTTTTTTTTTTTTTTTTTTTTGCTACTCTGGTGGGATGAACCTATATGATCTGTCTTGGCTGATGAGTATGAGCCCAATTACCTAGAAGTAAGTGGGTCTACATGTGTTACAAATTTTAAGTGAATGCCATCAATGGCAGAAGAATCTGACTCACCTCTACAAATTGAAGCAAAAAAATCCCATCAAAAAGTCAGCACCACCAATATCAGTAAGCATGAACAACCAGAGTACAAAATTGTTTTAATGTTAGGTCTGGTCTCCAGATTTCCACCAAACACACCTTAGTGCCAGACTCTAATGTCTAGCCCAGTGACATACCATTTCCTTGGTAGGCCTTTTTCTATTGGCAATTTAAGATTTAAGCCTAATTCTATGGGACCACACACTTAAAGCATCACGTTTTGTCTTTGGCTCCCCCATAGACTCACAATCATCTGACAATGTAAATTGTATTTGGTCTAACTTTAAAGGTCCCCTAACCTTTACCAACTTTAAGATTGTTTCAAGATCCCAAGTCTTATCTGATATTGAGGACTGTTTGGTAACTGTAAATCCTATAAAATCAAAACAAGTTATATGTTTTTATGCACAAAGGCACAGAGTAAGCATTTCTATTGTAAGAAGGCATAAGAAGAAGAGACTGGACAAATACAAGTCAATAACCATCAGGTAAACATAACCAGTAGGGATAATTTCTAGATTTATTATTTAATTACTAAGTTAGTTATACTATTATTTATTTATTACATAAAATGGGCTAATTAATCAGGGCCAGGTAGAAGCAGAAGAAGACATGAGTTAATGTAAGGGTTTAGGATTGTAAGCAAGCATCAGAAAAGGGACCCTGTTAGTCTAAAACTTTGTTTATTTGAATTTTTTTTTCTTTCTTTCTTTTTTTTTTTTTTTTGGTTTTTGAGGTAGGGTTTCACTCCAGCCCAGCCTGACCTAGAATTCACTATGTAGTCTCACAGTGATCCTCCTACCTCAGCCTCCTGAGTGCTGAAACTAAAGGCATGAGCAAACATGCCCAGCTTCTTACTGGCTTCTTAAGACCATGAATACAGCCAAAATTAATGATGTATTTTGAGAGGCCATTTATAGCTCCATAGGAGAGACACATGAAGAGATTTTCAACCCTCAAATATTGTGTCATCTAGTAGAATAGGTCAAGAGCATGCTGGCCATGAGGCACCCTTTGGAAGCACTTGTTGTGATGGACCATTTTATAGATACACTGATTAGCAAAACAGATTTAGTTAAAGTACAGAAAATATCTAGTGAACAAAATAGATCTGGTTAAGAATGTCACAAAATCTTTAAGTCATCTTCATTAACTAACTTTATTTGTCAGGTGATAGTGTAAGCCATATCTGGATCACAGAAAGCAGATACATGTTATCTTTTAAATATCTGTCAGTTATGAGTACAGGCAGAACATGTTAGAAGCTCTGGAAACGATATCTTATCAGCAAATTTAAATGAATTGATTTGATCTAGAAATTTTATGTTAGGAAAGGACAAGACAGTATAAAATCTTGGCATCTGTGTTTGATATCTTTGATAGTCTTTATATGTACATAGGTACCATTTACTCCTAAAAAGGTAGAAGCAGAACAGCAGGGTTTAAGACCATTTGAACATTAGGTTGTATCCTTGAGCTGGGAACATGTCTGAAAAATAAATATATCAATAAGGAATGAAATTAAGACACCAGAAATGAAATACAATACAATGCAATACAAGGCAATACAAGACATAAATAAGGAAATCAAAATAATAAAGAAAAACCAGTCAGAATTACTAGCAATGAAGAACACAGTCAATGAAATAAAAAACTCTGTAGAAAATCTCACCAGTAGAATGGATGAAAGAGAGGACAGAATATCTAAGTTAGAAGACCAGGTGGCAGATCTAATACAGTCCAACAAAGAGAAAGACAAACTTATAGAAAAGTATGAATGGGAATTTCAAGATATTCGGGACACTATGAAAAGATCCAACATAAGAATTCAGGGCATAGTAGAAGGAGAAGAATTTCACTCCAAAGGCATAGTAGGCATCTTCAACAAAATTGTAGAAGAAAACTTCCCCCAAATTGGGAAAGAGGTGCCAGTGCAGATACAGGAATCCTTTAGAACCCCAGCCAGACAAAATCTGGAAAGAACCTCTCCTCACCATATGATAATCAAACTACCAAACATAAAAAAACAAAGAAAAAATATTGAAAGCAGTCAGAGAGAAAAATCAAGTTACCTACAAAGGCAAGCCCATCAGGATTTCAGCAGATTACTCAACACAAACTTTAAAAGCCAGAAGGACTTGGAGTGATATATTCCAAATTCTGAAAGATAACAACTGTCAACCAAGGTTACTTTATCCTGCAAAGCTATCCATTCAAATAGAAGGAGAAATAAGGACATTCCATGACAGAAGCAGGCTAAAGGAGTTTTTGAAGACAAAACCAGCTCTACAGAAAATACTTGAAAGAATCCTCCATGCCGAAGAGAAGGAAAAGCACACATATAAGGAACCTAGAAAAAAACAAGCAATGCTCAAATACTAGTTAACACAAGAGAGCAAAGGTATAACTGGAACCACAAAAAAAAAAAAAAGGCAAACATAAATACACACCTTTCAATAATATCTCTTAACATTAATGGCCTCAATGCCCCAACAAAAAGACATAGGTTTGCAGACTGGGTTAAAAAGCAGGATCCTACAATTTGTTGTCTCCAAGAAACTCACCTTTCTACAAAGGATGGACATTATCTTAGTGTGAAAGGTTGGAAAATGGTGTTTCAAGCAAATGGGCCTAGAAAACAGGCAGGGGTTGCTATCCTTATATCTTACAAAGTAGACTTCAGTCCAACATTAGTCAAGAAAGATAAGGAAGGTCACTTTATATTGATTAAGGACACACTCCAACAGGAGGACATTACAATCCTAAACATATATGCACCTAACATGGGGACTCCCAAATTCATCAAACAAACAATATTAGAACTAAGGTCACAGATAACCCCAAACACAGTGGCAGTGGGTGACTTCAACACCACACTGTCATCAACTGACATCCCGGGGGAAAAATAAACAGAGAGGCATCTGGACTAAATCAGGTCATAGAAGGAGTGGACCTAACAGATATCTATAGGACATTTAATCCAAATGCTGCAGAATATACATTCTTTTCAGCAGTATATGGAACATTCTCTGAAATAGACAATATATTAGGACACAAAGCAAATCTTAACAAATTCAGGAAAATTGAAATAATTCCTTGCATTCTATCTGACCACATGGAATCAAACTACAAATCAATAGCAAGAAAGGCTATAGAACATACACAAAATCATGGAAACTAAACAATACACTACTAAATGCTGAATGAGTCAATGAAGAAATCAAGAAAGGAAATCAAAAAATTCAGAGTCAAACAATAATGAGAATACCAAAATCTCTGGGACACAATGAAGGCAGTTCTAAGAGGTAAGTTTATAGCATTAAGTGCCTATATTAAGAACATAAAGCAATATTTGTGATTTAAAATATATAAAGCTTGAGCCAGGCTTTAATCCCAGAACTTGGCAGGCAGAGGTAGGAGGATCACCATGGGTTCAAGGCCACTCTGTGACATAGTGAATTCTGGGTCAGCCTGGGCTAGAGTGAGACCATACCATGTAAAACCTATGTATGTATGTATGTATGTATATATATATATATATATACACACACACTCACATATATATATGTATATGTGTGTGTGTGTGTGTGTGTGTGTGTGTGTGTATGTGTATGTATGTATGTATGTATGGGACAGAGAGCTTACACCAACATTATTTATATATAGCGGGTTTTCCTAGGACAGTTCCGCTAAGTATAGGTCCATGATGACTACATCACTTTTTCAAAGACTTTTAGGTGGTAACCTCAGTGATAACCGCCCAGTAGAACCAGCATGAACAAGGCAGAAACCATTTCAAAATTACAGTCTTTTTAGACATAATACCCTTACAATAGAAATTAAATAACAATGAGCAAGCCTAAATCTTTTTAAAAAATGTATATTTTATTTATTTGAATATATGTGTGTAAAAGAAAAAGAGAGATAGAGGAAGAGAATGGGCATGTCAGGACCTCTAGCCACTGAAAACCAACTCCAGATGTATGCACCGCTTTGTGCACCTGGCTTACGTGGGTCCTGGGGAATCCAACCTGGGTCCTTCTGCTTTGCAGGTGAACGCTGTAAGTGCTAATACGTCTCTCCAGACCTACCCATATCTTTTATTTACATACCCTCACCTTACAAGCTATGTACACATTATATAACAATATCTTTTTATCAAACATGGAGCATTCAACATTTGAAGTTTTCTTTTTAGATGATCCTTTTAGTCATTTAATCTCACTGTAACTACCAACAAAAATGTTAATTAGGAAGCCATTTTTTTACTCTATAAACCAATCACATTTGTTCCCATGCCCTTCTATTATTACTTATTTTTTTATTTTTGAGAGAGAGAAAGAGAGAGAATAGGCATGTCAGGGCCTTTCAGGGCTGTGAACAAACTCCAAATGCTTGCATCCCCTTGTGGTGCATATGCAGCTTTGCATGCTTACATCACTATTGTCTAGATATGTGGAACCTAGAGCATGGAACATGTGTGCTTAGGCTTTACAGGCAGGCACCTTAACCACTAAGCCATCTCTCCAGATCTTATTCTTTTCTTTTAAAAAAATATTTATGTGCAAGCAGAAAAGAGAGAAGAGAGACAAGAGACAGAGAATGGGTATATCAGGGCATCTAGCCCCTGCAAACAAATTCCAGATGTGCATGTGGCTTTATGTGGGTACTTGTGAATCAAACCTGGGTTGTCAGGCTCTGCAGGCAAATGCCTTAACCACTGAGTCATCTCTCCAACCCTATTTTTTTCATTACCCCCATTGCACTTAGGGCCTTTCTCTGTGGGGTTATGAATGTATCAGATATTCTCAGTGGATGGGACAATGTTTGAGAATATGCCTTACCATCTTATAAAACTTTTTAACAAAACTACTTAAATTTTTATGCCATTAAAAATGTCTTTGAAATAGCTTTTTATAAGAGTAAAACAGTCTAGATTTATATTTATGCAGTATACATATATAGATTTTATCATTTGTTGATTTTGGAACATGTTTTCTCATAGGTCCTCTGAAACACAATTTTAAAATTATGAAAACTTGTTAGAACATTGTTAAAAATTTCAGAAATTTTCTGACAAATTCAGTATTGAATACTCCTGAATCTAAGCATAAGAAATCTTTAGGCTGTATGTCCTGTTAGAGTCCCATAAAAATACAGACAGATAAAGTAAACCTTAAAACAGTCATAACAGGGCTGGAGAGATGGCTTAGCAGTTAAGCACTTGCCTGTGAAGCCTAAGGACCCAGGTTTGAGGCTCAGTTCCCCAGGTCCCACGTTAGCCAGATGCACAAGGGGGCGCACGCATCTGGAGTTCGTTTGCAGTGGCTGGAAGCCTGGCTCTCCCATTTGCTGGAAGCCTGGCTCTCCCATTCTCTCTCTCCCTCTATCTGTCTTTCTCTCTATCTGTCACTCTCAAATAAATAAAAAATGAACAAAAAATATTTTAAAAAAAAAACAGTCATAACAAATTTTTTTCAAGAAGCCCCAATCTCAGCTGGGATTGGTGGCACACATCTTTAGTCCCAGCACTGCAAGGCAGAGGTAGAAGGATCACTGTGAGTTTGAGGCCACCCTGAGACTACATAGTGAATTCCAGGTCAGACTGAGCTAGAGTGAAACCCTACCTTGAAAACAAAAACAAAAACAAAAACAAAACAACAACAACAAAAAAAAGCCTACATCTCCACAGCAGCTGGGTACTCACCCAACAACATTCTGGAGCCAGGATCCTGGGATTCCCTATGCCTGTAGCTCTCCCCCCATGGTTGTGCAAGGCAGAGAAGCCAAAAAACAAAAAGCAGAGCAATCAGGGATATTCCCAGAGGTGGGCTCTGGGCCTGAAAGCAACTGGGGCCCCACCACCCACCAACTGAAAGGAAGGTGCAGAGAGGGCAAAGCAGCAGCAGCAGTGGCAGCTGGAACTCCAGAGAGATCCCAATAGGAGCAAGACTCAGTGCTCTGCAGCTTCTAGTGCCCGTGTGGGATAGATCAGCCCTAGTACCTACTTTTTCCTTATCACTGTCCAGTAGGACAGCCTAACCGCCCACCAGTAAAATCCTTATGGTAGCCTCCTCCCCCAACACTCCCAGTGTCAGTTTCTACAGAGCAAGGCAGACAAAACAAACTTTGAAACAGATACAACATTTCTCTCAGAACCAGAAGCCATGGAAGAACAAAGGTTGGCATTCCTATCATTGGCATAGAATCAGAGCAATTTCAGTACAAGAAGTCCCCTCAGATCTGGCCCAAGAATCTTATCTATATTAAGCTCACAGATCTTAGCATAAACTTTCAGCCTTGGCTGGCCTCCTTCCACAATGTCAATCTTTGCAGCAATGGAATTCCCCAGTAGACCAAACAACCTTGCCCTTCTCATTTCCACTCCCCATGGCCTTAGGCCTGGCCATTCCTAGGCCCAACCAGCTTCCCAGCCTCCCTCTTTACTGGAGAGCTTTATGGAAAGTGTGTTTGCAGGCAGATTTGTGTTGGGGTGGGAGTCTCTGGCCTTAAAGCTTCTGGTCTGACTCCAGCTGAGCTATTTTTTTCCCCCATATTCCAGGGAGAGTTTTGGATTTCTCCCAGGGCTTCAGGGAAGTTTCCTGACCTACCTATTTTACGACTTTTTTATTTTTGTCTAAGAGGGAGAATCTTGTATTTTCCCTGCTTATAATATTTGTTGTATTTAGAGGTCCCTCTGGGGCCCATTCAATATTAAAAAATGGCCATTCTGCCCCACAGATGAGCTTTAGCTTTCCTGGTGCCATTATTTTTTTTAATCTTTTTGTTCATTTTTTATTTATTTATTTGAGAGAGACATAAAGAGAAAGAGGCAGATAGAGAGACAATGGGTGCGCCAGGGCTTCCAGCCACTGCAAACGAACTCCAAACGCACGTGCCCCTTTTGCATCTGGCTAACGTGAAGAATTGAGCCTCAAACCAGGGTCCTTAGGCTTCACAGGCAAGCGCTTAACCACTAAGCCATCTCTCCAGCCCCATTATTTATTTGTTAAAAATTATTTATTTGATAGGAAGTGTAAGATCCCCAGAACGAGGACCCCACGTTCTGCCCGGAAATGGCAACACCCCAAATCACTCACGAGAAACAGTCTTGATGCAAACAGCAAGAGGATTTTTATTCCAAGCTTGCTGGGGCCCACAGTCATACACCACGCAGGGGTAGAGGACTGCAGAGCACTGAATGCAGGAACGGGACAGTTTTTATAGGGTTTCTAACAAAGCCTGTGCATTAGACCAATCATTTTTTTTTAACATCAGGAGCCCACGGGGTGCAAGCCAGTCAGTTTGTGCCACTCCATAGTTTCTAAGCCAATTAGTTTAATTTGTTCAAGCCCCTCGTGGACCAATCAGTCTCCTATGACCTTGGTGGTCAGCATTTGTGCAGGTCCTTGGGAGGGAGTAGCAGAGTGTGGTATCAGTCTCCTATGACCTTGGTGGTCTGAGGCAGGCTGCTACGGCTTATGGTGCGGACTATTAGGGCTTATGGTGTAGGCTATTTACAGAAACCAAATAAGTGGTTCACTTTATTACTCATTTCCCATCCTTGAGGGCTATCTCATGCCCTTTTTACCTAGTTTTATATTAGGAGAGGGCTCTGATATAATGAGAAGAGGGATTCTTTACTTGCTTCCAACAGAGAGTAAAGCCTGGAGTTTGAGGTATGCAGGGGCCCACTTAAGCTCCCTTTGGAGCGTGATAGTATTTCTGGGCTTCTGAATTCTTGGGCCTTTCATTTCCCACTTTTTCTCTTGTTAATAGTTCTAATCCTAGAACTTGGAAGGACTAAATGTAAGCTTCCTGAAGGCCCTTGTATTGTTGTCTAAGTATCATGATCTGGACCGTGCTCACTCGTTCTCTAACAAAAGTAAAAATGTTATTAAGTATGTAAGGCCCAACTGAAAGCATCAGGAGCAAAACCATTAAGGGTCCCATCAGGGTGGAAAGCAGAGTAGTCATCTAGGGGGACTTGTTGAACCATCCCTCAAACCATCCTGTCATATAAAACCTGAGTCCCCAAGTTTTTTCTATTATCTAGTTTTGGGATTCTCAACTTTGGGGGGTGAAAGAGATGTTGAGAGGAACATTTTTTTTTTTTAATCTAATCTTTTCTGTATAGTGATCAGGTCCCAGGAGGAAACTGGGTGCCAGTAGGTAGTGCCTATAGTCTTACAACCCCCTTACAACCCCAGTATTTATAGTAGAACTGTTTTACCTCTCCATAAAGTCGTTTAGAAGTTTGGTGGCAGACATAAAATGGACTATGCTGCATCCTATGTTGGGCTGGCCCAGAGCTGCACCCCGGGTTGTCTGCCATGTATTGGCCTTGGGAGACAACCCCTTGTGTGAGTGCCCGCTTAGCCACATGAGAGTGGAATTCTCTAGGGACCTCCTCCGGGGTGAGCTCTGGGATATCCCAAAATTTTACCTTGGCTACCAGGGCATATACGTCTGGGGTCAGGACAGGCCATCAAGTCCACGGGGGTGCTTCCCTAGTTGTAGTCCATATTATATCCTCTGTCTGAGAAAGCACTTGCTAAGTTAACTTTTGGGGGGCATGGGGATTGGAGGCATCACCTAGCTGGAGAAGGAGAAGCCACATGGCAAAGCCTAAGTTTAAGAGGATTGTCTGTCCTCTCGGCTTGCCATTTGGGGCCTGGCGGCGGAGCGGGCTTGACGTAAGATGCATGGATCCAGGTGGGTATTTTTTTTTTAACTTTTATGGCTGTTGGAGTGCTCAGTAGGATGAGGTAGGGGCCCTTTTTTCGAGTCTCAAGGTTTCCTGCGAGGTGGCATCTAACATAGACTGAATCTCCCACCTGGAAGCGATGTGGGACCTGTAAGTCTCCTTCTCCTGAGTAAGCCTTCCGGAGTCGCTTCCACGCTCGTTGTCTCACCCACTCGAGCGCCTTGAGCCTAGAGAACAGAGGCTGGGAAAGCGGCACATCAGTACTATGTATAGAGGTTATTTCTACCAGTGGAGGAGGCCCCCCGTATAGCAATTCATAGGGGGTCAGTCCAAATTGTCCGGGTGTGTTTCTGACACTAAAGAGCACAAGGGGTAGGAGAGCTATCCAATCATTAGCGCCAGTCTCTGTGGTCAATTTGGTGAGGGTCTCTTTAATGGTTTTATTTATCCTTTCTATCTGTCCTGAACTTTGGGGTCTGTATGCACAATGTAATTTTTAATTAATCCCCAATATTTTGGTCAGTGCTTGACTTACCTGGGCAACAAAGGCTGGACCATTGTCTGTTTCTATTGCCTTGGGTATCCCAAACCTTGGGAAAATTTTTTTTAGTATTTTTTTAGCCACCACGGTTGAGGTTTCTTTCTTGGTAGGATAAGCCTCTATCCATCCTGAAAAAGTGTCTACAAAAACTAGTAAATACTTATTATCATGCTTAGCTGGCTTTACCTCAGTGAAGTCCACTTCCCAGTGAGCACCTGGGCTGTCTCCTCTTAACCTCTTCCCCGGAGGCATTCTTGAGGGATTAGCATTGACCATCTGGCAAGGTACACAATGCTTGATTACTGAGCCAGCTATCTCTGGCAACCTCAGAATATGGTAAGGAGACGTCTGTAACAGTTTTTGTAGATGTTTGGCCCCCAGATGGGTTAGGCGGTGTATTTGTTGAACATACTCTGGTCCCTTTGCCTGAGGTAGAATCTCTTTTCCCTCTGAGGTAAAATAGGCCCCCTCCGGAGTTTTGGAGAACTGGCCTAACTTTCTAACTTTTTGCCAATCACCTGGGGTATATCATTGCTTACTTTTTTGGTTTTTTGGCTTTTCTGTTATGGGCAAAAGGCTGACCCCTTGGGCAGCCTTCTTGGCCACTTGGTCAGCCATCTGGTTCCCTTTGGAGATAAAATCTTTGGTTTTTCAGTGGCCAGGGCAATGTATAATGGCCAGTCTTTTGGGTAGATGTAGAGCTTCTAGCAAACTTAGAATTTCTTCTTTGTTTTTAATTTTTTTCCTTGCTGAACTAAGTAGCCCTCTCTGTTTGTAGATGGCCCCGTGTACGTGTGCAGTAGCAAAAGCATACCTGCTGTCCGTGTAGATATTCACAGGCTTTCCTTCAGCTAGTCGCAGGGCCTGTGTGAGGGCCATGAGCTCAGCCTTTTGTGCCAAAGTTCCTTCTGGCAGACTGTTGGCCCAGACTGTCCGCGTTCCATCTATTATCGCCGCCCCAGCCATCCTCTTACCTTCTACAATGTAAGTGCTTCCATCTGTGAACCAGGTTAATGTTCCTCTGGTCAGTGGGACATCTGTAAGATCCTTTTGGATCCCAGTTTCCTCAACCAGCAGTTGATGACAGTCATGAGTCACTAGCTCATCAGTTTCTTCAGGCAGAAGAGTAGCAGGGTTGAGGATGGCAGGCGGGGCAAACGTTATCCTGTCGGTGAGGAGCAGGCTCTGGTAGTGAGTCATACGGGCGTTAGTCATCCATCGGTCTGGGGGCTGCTGGACAATGCTCTCCAGGGCATGGGGGGCAATGACAGTTATCCTCTGCCTTAGAGTTAGTTTATTAGCATCTTTGATCAACGTGGACACTGCCTCTATGGCTTTTAGACATATAGGCCATCCATTAGCCACAGGGTCAAGTTTCTTTGATAGGTAGGCAACAGGTCTTCTCCATGGCCCTAAGGATTGGGTTAGGACTCCCCGGGCTATCCCCTTATGCTCATCTACGTAAAGGGTGAATGGTTTAGTCACATCAGGGAGGGCTAGGGCAGGCGCACTTAATAGTGCCTTCTTGACAGCATCAAATGCCCCCTGGTGTTTGGAGGTCCAATTTTCCTTTCTCTTTAGTTAGTGGATAGAGGGGGGCTGCTAGGGTTGCAAACCCTGGGATCCATAGTCTGCAGAACCCAGCTGTCCCCAGGAACTCTCTAACTTGTCTGGCGGTAGTTGGAACTGGTATTTGTATTACAGTCCTCTTTTTGTGCCTCCGTGAGCCATCTTTGTCCATCCCGCAAGGAGTTCCCCAAATATGTTACCTCTCTTTTGCATATTTGGGCCTTCTTAGTTGAGGCTCAGTAACCAAGGTCAGTCAGCTCCAGTAGTAACGCTTTTGTACCTTTTAGACAGTCCTGTTGGGTAGCTCCTTCCAGGATTAAGTCATCAACATATTGAAGGAGGGTTACCTGGGGGCGTTGAACTCTAAAATTGGTTAGGTCCCTGTGTAGGGCTTCATCAAAGATGGCTGGGGAGTTCTTGAATCCTTGGGCTCGGGGAGGATCTTTGAGCCCCATCCTCCTTAGTCTTTATCTTCTTTAAGGGTTAGGACCCTAGGTCCTTTGTTGTTCTTTTTAGGGCAGTCTCTTGCTTAGTGCCCTTTTTCCTTGCAACAGGCACATTGATCTCTATCAAGTTGGGTCCTGTTGCCCAGGTTCCCTATCTGCCTAGGGCCTGTCCTAAATTTTAGAATATTTCTCTCTCTTTTTCCTTTTTTTTTTTTTTATCATTGTGGCCAGGATCCTGGTCAGATTTTTCTCTTGTCATCTATTGCACCTATCCTTCCTTTCCTCTCTCTGTTTCTCATGTCTCTCCTTGCGTTCTTCTCTTTTTCTTTCTTTTTTTTTCCTTTTTCTCTTCTGTCTCCCTTTTGTAATATACCTTTTCTGCCTCTTTTATTAAATCATGCAGCTTCGCTTCCTGTAATCCCTCCAATCTCTGAAGTTTCTTTCTGATATCAGGAGCTGACTGTCCTATGAAAGCTAATGCTAATGAGCCTTTTTGAATCTCAGAGGTGGGGTCAAAGGGTGTGAACCTCCTAAATGCTTCCATGAGCCTCTCAAGAAACATTGAGGGAGACTCCGTTGGCCCCTGCATCATCTCTCACCTTGGCCAAATTGGTGGGCCTTCTGGAGGCACCTCGGAGACCCGCCATCAGAGCCTGGTGATAGATTTTTAAGCTCTCCTTACCTTTAGCCGTATTGTGGTCCCAAACAGGGCATGTCAGAGGGAACCCCATGTTTATCTCATGCTGTAGCTGGCTGGGCCACCCGTCGGCACCAGGGACATTTTTTTTTTTTTTGCCTCTATTAAAATTCTCTGTCATTCCTCGGTTCTGAAGAGTGTCTGTAACACCTGTTGGCAATCGTCCCAAGTAGGCTGATGAGAAAACATAAGAGATTCCATCAGCCCCGTGAGGCATTGGGGTTCCTCTGAAAAAAGGGGTGGTTAGCTTTCCAGTTATAAAGATCTGCAGAGGAAAAAGGCCAATATTGGAGGGGTTGTAGTTGGCCCCCTGGCATGGGAGAACCTGCCTCGCAGTGATACAATTCTGCTTGCTCCCTCCGGGGTAGCGGGGTAGCGTCTCTCCGGCTCCCGCTCCGCATCCTTGCGGCCGGCCCTCCCATTTCCAGTAGCTCGGGAGGGGCAGAGGGAGGAAGCTTGGGTAAGCCAGGAGGCAGAGGCTCGGAGAGGGCGGGGGGTGGGGGCAGAGGCTTGGGAAGGGCAGGGGAGGCCCTCTCTCTCGGCTCCCGGGACTAGGTAAGGGGGGGAGGGGCAGGCTGAGTCTCCGGCCACGCCGGGGGCACCTCAATCTCGGGATAGATGCGAGGGGGAGGTCTGGCTCCCTCAGGAGAGGGCTTTTTTCTTTTCTTTCTTTTTTTTTTTTTTTCTCAAGAGTCAGGACTCTGGAGCTTGAGTTCCTTGGTTTATTCAATTACGGCCTGACCCATGGCAGGGGGTTGTCCATCAAATCCTTCCATGTGAGGATGTAATCCTCTTGGTTGGGACGGGAGCCTGGTCCATTCTGAAAAATATCTTTAACAGTCAGAATACTCTCGGAATTAAAGGTTTCTTCTGATGACCATCCGACCTTATAAGTTGGCCAATCAGAGGCACAAAACGTTTGTCACGGTCTCTTTTTAACCTCAATTGACAATTTATGGGCCCTAGACTTAACTTCAGTCTAATGGTCAAGAGTCAAGCTAAGGGGATTTATCATCGTCTGTCACATGACAAAAACTGTAGACAAAGACACAAAGGACAACAACGCACACAACTGAGACTAACAGCTTCAGACATCAACGGCCTGTCCGTCCTCCACAAGCAGGCAAAAGGATCTGATGGCCGTGGAGTCTCCCTCTGCCTCAACAACAGAACTCGGTCCTCTGACCGACAATAGGAGACCACCAGGTGTCCCTGGTTCTCCTCACCTCCTGGGGTGTCCCACAGGGTGGCAGCCTGTGATCCTCTTAGCATGTCTGCTGATCACAGTCCTCTGTTCCTTACAGCCCGAGAGGATGGCTGCAAATCGAAAACTGAAAGCGCACATCCCACAAAACATACTCAGACATCCCAGAAAACAGATACTCAGAACAGAAACACTGGCCGGCACACATTCACTCCAGGGGTGGGGGGTCCCCATCACCTCCAATTCGGTTCTCAGGCATGAGGGGTGGTCACAAATCCCGGACAAGCCCCAAAATGTAAGATCCCCAGAACAAGGACCTCCACGCTCTGCCCGGAAATGGCAACACCCCAAATCACTCATGAGAAATGGTCTTGATGCAAACAGCAAGAGGATTTTTATTCCAAGCGTGCTGGGGCCCACAGTCATACACCACGCAGGGGTAGAGGACTGCAGAGCACTGAATGCAGGAACGGGACAGTTTTTATAGGGTTTCTAACAAAGCCTGTGCATTAGACCAATCATTTTTTTTAACATCAGGAGCCCACAGGGTGCGAGCCAGTCAGTTTGTGTTACTCCATAGTTTCTAAGCCAATTAGTTTAATTTGTTCAAGCCCCTCGTGGACCAATCAGTCGCCTATGACCTTGGTGGTCAGCATTTGTGCAGGTCCTTGGGAGGGAGTAGCAGAGTGTGGTATCAGTCTCCTATGACCTTGGTGGTCTGAGGCAGGCTGCTATGGCTTATGGTGCGGGCTATTAGGGCTTATGGTGTAGGCTATTTACAGAAACCAAATAAGTGGTTCGCTTTATTACTCATTTCCCATCCTTGAGGGCTATCTCATGCCCTTTTTACCTAGTTTTATATTAGGAGTGGGCTGTGATATAATGAGAAGAGGGATTCTTTACTTGCTTCCAACAGAGAGTAAAGCCTGGAGTTTGAGGTATGCAGGGGCCTGCTTAAGCTCCCTTTGGAGCGTGATAGTATTTCTGGGCTTCTGAATTCTTGGGCCTTTCAGAAGAAAGGGGAGAGAGAGAGAGAGGGAGGGAGGGAGAAAGAATGCAAGCACCAGGACCTCTAGCCACTGCAAATGAACTCCAGAGACATGCACCACCTTGTGCATGTGGCTTATATGGATCCTGGGGAACTGAACCTGGTTCCTGTGGTTTTGCAGGCAAGCACCTTAAATGCTAAGCCATCTCTCCAGTCTTCATGGTGCCATCTCAACATCATAATCTTTTGAATATCCCTTCTTAAAGTTAGTGATACTAACATGCAGATCTAACATATAGATCCACCCATGATGTTCCATCTTGTACTGGTGTCAAAAACAGTGACAAAGACCTCTTGAACAGGAACTGAACAGGACAGAACTCAAGTCACTTACCTGGCCACTTTATTTGCATGGAATTAGGTGCCTCTTAGCATTGCAGAGGCTACATAAATCCCAACATCATGTCTCTTCCAGAGGTCTAGCCTAAGCCATATAAGGCTCACCATGTAATCACAGGTTAGGGCCTAAACAGATTTCATAGTTTTTCAGCTATGGAGCCACAAACAATCACACCACAGTTATACTCATCCACAAGAGACTCCAGACAGAATAAATATTCTGATTCACCACTTTACCTCTGGTGCCAGTTCTGTATGCCTCAGTTTCCCATAAGAACTTGGTACATTGGCAGGGAAACTCTCATGTGCCCCATGCCTGCAGATCAGGCTGGTCCCTTGTGCCACAGTGACTGAAGAACTCAGCTGAAGCCATGTGGTAGTTGGAATAGATGGCCCCCAATATATTCAATGTTTTATTAGTTTCTAGTTTGCATCTGCAGCCACCTGGCTGGTGACAGTGTCACTGGGCAGATCTTAAGCTGTGGTGGTGGGTTTGAGATTTCAATCCAAATATATGCAAAGTGGAGTTCCTGAAGTGTGATATGCTGTGTGGCTTTTGGCTTTTAGGCTTGTGGTTCTTTCTCTGTGTTTGTTCCTGTGAAAGCAGGCCAGCTTCTTCTGCCATTATGGAATTGCCTCTGGATCTGTAAGCTTCAATAAATCCCTTCCTCCATAACTGAGCCTGGTCTGGAAGTTCAACTCAGCAAACCTGAAGCTGTCTGCTACAGAAGTTGGTACCAGAATGTGGGGTGAGATGAACCTGACCATGTGGATTTTGGGGCTTTTGAAACCTTTGTTATGGAGGAATGGGCATGGACTTGGTGCTTGCAACTGAAGATGCCTTCTGGAGTGACAAGCCAAGTTTTATGGACTATTCTGATGAGAGTTTGAGAATGCTGAGTACAGACAGTATTGAATTTCAGGGCTTGGGAAGGGGGAAGGAAAGACTGCAGAGGACTTTGTTGGAACTGGGCTAGTGGAATAGGGGCTGGCTGCAATCTGTTTCCCAGGCCTAGAGAGTCTGATCAATGTTAAATTTGTAACAGGATTGATGTGCTTGGCTAAAAATATTGGTCTCAGAGATTTAAGATTTTAAGTTGGAAAATCTCAAGAAAGTTTAAATTATAGGCACTGAGACTGGTTTTAGGTTATTGAAGTTGCTATTTTAAACACATTAGCAATCTTAAGGAAGATGGCCCAACTGCTTTACATTAAAATAATGGAGAAGATGCCTGAGGAAAGACTATCATAGAAATATAAACTCTTTTGGAAAGAGTGCACTGGAGAAGGAACCTGCTTTTCAAGCTTATGATTTATTTTGTCCTTGAATTAAGAATATGGCTGTGTCCTGTATACCTGGTATTAGTTTTGGAAGCATTAAAAATGTACAAAGTGGTTGTGAATTGCACATGGTTCCAGGATCTACTGCTGAAATGAGGCATGAGGCAGGGCCTGATACCCTCATAGGCTGGAAGAGCCTTTGAAAGATGGACCATGGTTTGCATGAAGACCCAAAGATGTTTTGGATATACGAGGACTATGCAAGGGCTACCATGGAGCACACTGATTATAGTAATAGAACAAAGGAAAATCATAAATGGAGGCATGTTTTATATATGTATGTATGTATGTATGTGTATTTGTGGTAACACCAGGTAAACAGGATATAGAAAAGTGAAAAAAAATCTTTCTGTGGGCCTCAGAGGCTATCTGATAATCTTTGGATTGATAGAAACTAAGTAATATAATCCAAAACGATTTACTTAATAGCCACAAGTATAGATGCTATGTCAAACATGGAGGTGGATGATGAAAGGATATTAAGAGGGCTAAAGATAGCCCAAGATAATTTGGCTACAGACCAGCAACATTCTAAACTCTGGTCATCCATGCAAGTTGAAATTAGTCAATTAAACTAGTATAATCATTAACTTTTGTCTGGGAACTTCAGATCTCAGCCTGAGTCTTTTTTTTGTTTCCAAGGTAGGGTTTCACTCTAGTCTAGGCTAACCTGGAATTCACTCTGTATTCTCAGGGTGGCCTTGAACTCATGGCGATCCTCCTACCTCTACCTCCCAAGTGCTGGGATTAAAAGCGTGTGCCAAAAAAAAGAAATAAAATAAAATAAAAAAACAAAAAAATAAATAAAAGCGTGTGCCACCATGCCCTGCATGAGTCTTTTTTTTAAAAGAGACAGAGAGAGACACAGAGAAAGGAGAGATAGAGAATTGACTAGCCACTGCAATCCAACTCCAGACCTCATGCCATGTAGTGGGTATGTGCAAACTTAAGCTTGCCTCAGTTTTGTGCATCTGGCTAACCTGGGATCAGGAGAGTGAAACTTGGGTCCTTAGACTTTGCAGGCATGAACTGTAACTGCTAAGCCATATCACCAGCCCCTGAGTCTATTTTTAATATCTACAAGACTAAGAACATAAAAAGTGACTTGGCTAACACTTCTCCAAGGAGACATGGCATCTCCTACCTTAAATGGAATGAAGATCTATAATTTAAGTTCAGTCTAAAAATTGAAGAGCCATAACTCTTTGCTTCTCTGATTCAAGAAAAAAGTAAGAGTTTAATTGATTTGATGTAAGAGTCTTCTACTATACAAATATCAGCCTAGGTAAAGTTTCAAATTCAGAAAGAATGTTGATATTTATTTGGTAATAACAAATACACCTGAACCACAAGACACTGGAGAGGGTAGGATCAAGACTGACCTAAATCTCCTACATCTTCCCTCCCTCCCTCTCCCCCTCTCCCCTCTATCTCTCTCCTCTCTAACTCTTGTATAGTAGTTATCTTTTTCCTCAATTTCTTAGTGGACACTGACCTGTAACCCCCACTTCCAGCTTGGGCCTACCATCCACAATGAGCTTTTGATCAGAGAAACCTACAAAGTTTCCCCAAACAATGACAGACTTCTGTCAGAGTACTTGATGACCCACCAAAGGCCAGTGGTAAGACCCTATTGCTGAAGACTCCATACACAGCTGACACATAAAATGGAATGACATGGCTGGAAGCCAGGAGAGAGTCAGTCCCCAGACAGTCAGCGTGTCTAGTGCCAGAAGGCACTACATAGGCAACTGGGGGAAATGACCAAGATCTGTCCAAGCAACACATTGTTTAACCTAATTAGCAACAAATAACCGGATGTGATGCCCACACAAGTGCAATAGTGGTACACAGCCATGGTGAGGAATCAATTGCTCTTGATTTGGCTAACTGATCCACTCAGTGGTACTAAACCCTTAGCTGGAGCTGGGAAACAAGTCAGAACCATACCCAAGCACAAGCCCACTCTACAATATCAAGCTACCATCAATCACGGGGTATAAGAGGGCCTACACCTATCAAACTGTCTATCAAAAAAGTAAGTGTTATCTCAATTTTCCAGGTGCTAACTTACTCTCCGTTAGAGAATCTGCTTCTCTTTTCCAGATAGATGCAGATCCTAAGAAGAGAGCTGCCCCAACATACCTCAAAAGGGGCCCGACTGAAACTAAGGACAACTGGCGAAATAAGCAAGGGTGATGTTTTCCTGTGAACCAGATACCAGCACAAAGGGGAAGGAGATCAACGCAGAGAAAAATCAACTCGTACCAAATCAGAGAGCCAAAGCCTCGGAGGCCCCCAACACCTCAGCACTGAAGCAGACCAAAAATGAACCCAACATGGCTCAGGGAAATCTTGCAGAAGAGGGGGCGGAAAGAATGTCAGAGTTACATGTTGGGTCATGATTTGCAGAGACATTTATCATACTAATAACTGGGGGCTAACTCCACAATGCACGACCCATTTTCATTAACAAGGAGGGTCTAATGGGAGGGGGTAGATCACAGATGAGCCTAAATAATGGTACCAAACTGCCTGTATTCACTGAAATGAAAACTAATAAATTAAATTTAAAAAAAAAAACAAATACAATAAGAACAATAGTACCTCAAAGTGAAAATGTACAACATAGTAAATTGGTAATATTCAAAGATGGTAAGGTGAAGCATGGTATGTCAGTTAAAGAAAAGTTGCTAAAAGTCCCCTGAATCAAAGTGACTGGGTCAATACTTATAATCAGAATAAAATATCTTCCAACATACAGATACATGACTGGAAGACACAGTTTCCCAGAGGGAAGGTAGTCTATAGATTTAGTTTGTTCAGGTGGGCATAACAAAACACTACAGTAAAAGAGAATTCAGGAACAGATATTTTCTTTCTCATAGTTCTGTAGTGTGAAAAAGTCTGGGAATAAGGTGGCAGTAGGGTGGCCTCCAGTCTTCTCCATAGTCTCCCCATGAATCCACACTCAGCTTCCTTGCATCATGGCTATGTCCTAATATTTCACCAGAAGGCATCCAACTTCCTCCATTACTTTCTATCCACATGACCTCATTTAACAGTAATTAACTGTGTAAGACCTCTCAGACAAATAAAATCTTTTATGAGCATTGGGTGGTTAGGGTATCAACTAAGGACTATTAATGTGTATAACTTAAAGGTAATACTGATAGACTGGCTTGGTGGCCACTTACCAGGGATAAAGCAGGGTGTTTTATTCTCTATTGGACACTGTAGAGTATTCTAGAGTTCCTTGTCATCATGATACTAAAAGAGCAGAAGGCACAATCCATTTCAAGTGAAGAAAGATGTGAAGTTTTCCAAGACTAATCATGTGAGCTTTACAGTAAAGAATCAATAGTTACAGGTGAAATGTTATTGGGAAAGGCAGAGATGTGGTACTAAACTGAGAAGGATGAGTCTGACCAAAGGCTGATATGGAGGATTTAATTCAGGATTTACTCATGGTATAGCATCCACTTTCCCATTTCAAAAGAAGTTACCTTTGGTACAAAGTATGGTGGACAATATTTACAGAAGCATAGAGTTCTCTTCACAGCATAGGGTCCCTTACAGAAGAAAATCTCATGCAGATCTTGCTGTTTTCCCTGTGAAGCATGTGCTTTTGTTTGCAACCACAAAGATCAATTACTTGAAAATTACTAGGAAGGAAAAAATTACAATGTGCCTTTCAGAGATGTGTCTCCTTTTGTCTCCAAATGTATGAATATCATTGAAGCTATAGCCAAGAGTCTGAAGTGTCTGTGTTCCCTTATTCAGCTGTGGTGATGGTATTAGCAGTAGTTTTAACTTCTTCAAATGCATGGAACCCAAGGAGTATGCTACTGTTTTGATTGGCCTCTCTATGCCAAAATGGATGACTCCTGTTAGGAGGAGAAGACGAAATTTTGGGTCTGAGCTGTGAGAGATTGGCAAAATAAATAAAGACACCATATGAAGCATGTATAATCATTGTTTTAATAAAGGAAGCATACCTTCTTCTGCCCAAAGTGAGTTTTATTTCTCAGTTGTTGTGGAACCAATTTCTCTGAACTGCAATATTACCTCCTAAAGGGAGAATAGAGTCAAGAGGTCAAATGACTCTTGAAGAGCTGAAACTTGAAGGTCAGATGACCACTCCCCAATGTTACAGGAGTAATGAATAACTGTTGAGGGGAAGAAGCTGACCAGTGTTGGGAAGCAATTTCCTCTGAATTGAAACATTCCTTCTGTAAAATAGTGGCTCTCCCATCTGCTCGGCCTAGCTCCCAGCAAGTCCTCTGTGTGCTCCTGAGAGACAGATTCTGTGAGAGATCACATATGCTAGGGTAGACTTTTTGGTGAGGCAACTATTTTTGAGTCACCCATACTTCTGCCAGTAGCCCTTCACCCTACTCTGTAAGTAACCCCAATAAACTCACCGGCTCACCAAAACTGGCTTTAGTGAAATAATATCTAGTATGTCACTTGAGCCTTCTCTGCAGTGAAGCAGAGTTTGTTCTTGTCTCCTCAGACATTTCACAAATTTTCACACAACAATTTGGAATGCATTTTAAACTGTGGGGTTAGGTTGTGGGTCTTAGAACACAAGATGAGCCAATCCAAATTCCCTGTCTGTATCAGAGGAATGATCATGAGGCTATAAACGATATCACTTCCAACTAATGTTAACACCAAACTAACATGAGAAGGCAGAGTGTCCATATGGCATCTAATGTGAAGTGGGGAAAGACTGGCAGCATGCAAACTCAGGGAAAATTTGCACTTTCATCCCCCAAAAGTAATCTACAGCCTCGATTATTTTTCTCTTTAAAGAGACTAGTTTGTATATGTGTATTTATATATACATACATCATAACACTTGGACTTTCTGAAAAGCAACATATATGATATATATATAATATTGCATATATGGTGACTAAGAATAAAAGTCCTACTCCTTACCAGGTATATACAGTCAAAAAGGCAATGTAGGGCTGAAGAGATGGCTTAGCAGTTAAGTGCTTGCCTGTGAAGCCTAAGGACCCCGGTTCAAGGCTCGATTCCCCAGGACTCATGTTAGCCAGGTCCACAAAGGGGCACATGCATCTGGAGTTCGTTTGCAGTGCCCTGGAGGCCCTAGTGTGCCCATTCTCTCTCTCACTTTCTTTCTCTCTTTCTCTCTTTTTCTCTCCCTCTCCCCCTCTTTCTCTCTCTGTCTGTCTTTCTCAAATAAATAAAAATGAACAACAAAAAGGTCTTAAACAGGGCAATGTACTTCCACTCAGCAGCATGCCTGGTGCTTCCTCGTCTCTCAGGGCCTCACATTCGAGGAGGTAATACTCCTCTGCCTTGAGTTATTAATAGAGTGACAAGAGCAACTACAGACTAATGGGTAGCATAAATACCACAGAAGTTAGCCAAGTTACACATTCTGGCTTGCAAACAGTGTCTCACTATGGACTTACATAAGGAGCCTCATGAAAGCTCTCGTGTCTCCTTTCCTCACTGCCTCCTGACCACCTAATCTTTCTAGAATAACCTCACATAGTGTTTTCTGCCTCCTGCTTCTCAGACCTGGAAATCAGTAAAACTTGATCTCCAAGACTCTTTTTGTCCTCATGTCAACACACCGCACTGATGACAAAAGAAAAGAACATAGAACACTGTGCATCTGAATCAAAATTTATTATCCCAAAGACATCCAGAATCATGGCAGACACATCAACCGGCCATGATAACAAATGAGATTAATGCCATCTTATAGGCATATATCCTGCTGGGCATCTTCCATGCATCATACTTCAAAATGATAATTTATTATCAGCATGATCTCCCCATCTAATTAATGCAAGCTGGTTCTTCCTATCAGAAAAAAACTTAACAATGAAACATCTCAAGAAGAAGAATTGGAAAGACAACCTGTCTCTTAAAACAGCTCAGATCTGTACTGTTAAATATAAATCCACAATCAAAGAACAACTTAGGAACAACCTGAAGAATGCAGCCACATGAAATGATACATGAAAGCTCCTCAAAAAATTTTATTTCCATGGATATGTTATATGGAATCCAAAGATCACTAGTCTTTGGTCATTCTTCCTTGAACCACATGCATCTCACCTGAGCCAGGCCATGTTTGGCTGCACTGGTATAAAAGTCCTGGTCCTTCTTTTCTTGTGCACATTTACTTTCTAAAAAATCAGTAGTCATACCTACCCTTTGCTCTCTACCATAATCCAGTCTTCTCTTCCTGATCTCCATAGTGACACCTTGGCCAGCATTTCGCACTTTAATACCGGCTATAGCTGGTTGACCCTAACTCTACAACCTCACTTAATTCTCTTACTTGAGGATGGAAGAAAAATAGAATCAGAAGATATTATGGTCTATAACTATAAACTGTCTCCCAAGTTCATACTTAAACAAATAGTTAAACAGGCCATTACCTCAAAATTAAAATAGAGAATTGATTATATACTTTTTACACTTTTTATTGACAAACTTCATACATGTGCATATTCTATTTTGTGGTTCTGGTTCTACCTGCACTCTCTTCTGTTAACTAGTATTTGAGTATTGCTTGTTTTTTCTAGGTTCCTTATATGTGTGCTTTTCCTTTTCTTCAGCATGGAGGATTCTATCAAGTATTTTCTGTAGAGCTGGTTTTGTCTTCAAATACTCCTTTAACCTGCCTTTGTCATGGAATGTCCTTATTTCTCCGTCTATTTGAATGGATAACTTTGCAGGATAAAGTAACCTTGGTTGACAGTTGTTATCTTTCAGAACTTGGAATATATCACTCCAAGCCCTTCTGGCTTTAAAAGTTTGTGTTGAATAATCTGCTGTAATCCTGATGGGCTTGCTTTTGTAAGTAACTTGATTTTTCTCTCTAACTGCTTTCAATATTTTTTCTTTGGTTTGTGTATTTGGAAGTTTGATTATAATATGGCGAGGAGAGGTTCTTTCTGGGTTTTGTCTGGCTGGTGTTCTAAAGGCTTCCTGTATTTGCATTGGCACCTCTTTCCCAATTTGGGGGAAATTTTCTTCTATGATTTTGCTGAAGACGCCTACTATGTCTTTGGATTGGAGTTCTTCTCCTTCTACTATGCCCTGAATTCTTATATTGGATCTTTTCATAGTGTCCCGAATATCTTTAAATTCCCACTCATACTTTTCTATAAGTTTGTCTTTCTCTTTGTTGGCCTGTATTAGATCTGCCACCTGGTCTTCTAGCTTAGATATTCTGTCCTCTCCCTCGTCCATCCTACTGGTGAGATTTTCTACAGAGTTTTTTATTTCATTAACTGTGTTCTTCATTGCTAGTAATTCTGACTGGTTTTTCTTTATTATTTCTATTTCCTTATTTATGTCTTGTATTGCCTTCTTTATTTCATTAAATTGGTGTCCTGCGTCTTCTTTGATTCCTTTGATTTCCTCTTTGATTTCTTCTTTGATTCTATTGATGTGTTCTTTGACCTCTTTGAACATATTTATAATCATTCTTTTGATCTCTTTCTCAGGCATTTCCTCTAACTCTTTCTCACTGGAGGACATTTCTGATGCATTAATACTTTTAGGTGGATTTATATTGTCTTGCTTTTTAGTGTTTCTTGTGTTATAATGTATATATTTTTGCATCTTGGATTAAGTTAATGCTTGGATTTTCTAGCTAGCTGGGTATTCTTAGCTGTATCAATTGATTTGATGTAATATATTTTCAGGGTAGGAGCTTAAGGTATTAGGTGTGACTCTTAAGACTCTCAGAGTATCTACAAAGATGTTCTTAGGGGTTGAGTTTCCCTGCTCTAGGAGTATTCAAGCAGGCTAAGTGGAATAAAATACAGGTAGTTTCTAAAATTTAACTAAACACTGTACACATTCAATCAAAAACAGCCCCAAGTATGTATGCAAGAGTAGTTATTATAATGACCAGATCCTCTATCAATAAAGAGGTTAAGATTTCTGGTCTGTTGAGGGATACAAGTCAGCTTGCGACCAAGTGAGACCCTTCCCTGGTGCAATCCCAGTTACCTTGGATGATTTTGGTCTCAGTCAAGTTGCTGCCTGGGTCGTCGGGCTGCTGTTCTGATTTCCAGAGCTGGGCACTTGCTTTTCCTGCGGGGCAAACTGAGCCTGGCAAGTGTGGCCCTGCAGATCAGCACCCCTGCTGCTGGAACTGCTGCTACTCAAGCTGCCACTGCTGGGTCTGTAGCCGCTGCTGCTGAAGGTGCTGCTGCTGGACCCAGCGCTGCTGCTGCCTCTGCTGCTGCTGTAGCTGCCACTGCTGGAGCCACCACTGCTGCTGAAGCTGCTGCTGCTGCTGTGTCCACTGCCACTGCTCCCACTGAAGCTGCTGCTGTTGAGTCTGTCACTGCTGCCACTCCTGGGTCTGCTCCTGCTGGGTCTGCTGCCCCGACTGGAGCTGCTACTGGTGGAGCCGCTGTTACTGGTGCTGGAGCCACTGATGTTGCTGCTGAACTCTGCTCCTGCTTGGGTCTCACTGTCGGCTCAAGTTGGCGTGGCCGGGTCCCAGGACCGCTGCTGTGTTCGCCGGAACTGGGCTCAGGGGTGGGGGAGGGGAGGGAGCCGCAGCTGCTCCGGTTCTCTCGCTGCTCCACATGTTCTTCTACCTCGCGGTCTGCTCCTCCGTTGCTCACTGCCGCTCTCCCTTCACGTTTCCTGAGTTGTGAAGAGCGCGGTATGAGGGAAAGCTCCTGCACCTGGCTTTTCCTGTGGCTGAAGCCAAGCTTGGCGGCTTTCTGGTGCGCTGCCGCGGCGGCAGTTGGCGGAGCTGCCGGAGCCGCTTTTTTGGGCCTGTGTGGCCTCTGGATGCTATGGATCTCTCCTACTTCTCCGCTGCCACTTCAATTTCCTATACACCTCACTTTTTAGTAAAAGTTTGTATTTTGCTGAGTTTTTTTGGTCTTTTTCCCCCCTAGGCTGCTTTGGCGTGGTACCTATGCCGCCATCTTAACCAGAAGTCACATATTCTATTTTGATCAGAATCTCCTCATATTACTTTCTCTTGCCCTCCTTCCCACCCCTCCCACTGAATTACTTCATCCCAACTAGTGTCCTATTGTGATGTCATTTTATTTTTTGTCTTCCTTCATCATCCATTACAACATGGTGATGGGCCCAATATTGGGCAGGTCTCATTTGTCAACAGTTTTTGTTAGTGTTTCTCCCTTGTGGTGTGGATGTGTGACTTTGTATACTGAGGTCTTTTATTGTTTCTTGTTTAGACTAATGGTTACTTCATGTCTCCCACACCAAAACCATGATTATATAAATTTGTAGACCACATATTCTAGAACAGTTGCCTAAAAGGCCTACCCATCTTCCCAGGAGATAATATGACAAAACATGCATTTTAGAACTCTGTAGACTTTGTGTTAACTGTGATGGGAACATGGAGAACTCATTAAATTTCTCTGAGCCTCAAGATCTGTCTTTGTGTTCAAGTAAATCAATGAATTCCTCTGAGTAATATGCTAAAATGTGAATGTGTTAATTATCAATGAACAAAATGACTAGTTGTAGAAGATTCAAGATTATACAATCAACAGTCAAAACTTGACCACACTTAACCAGCACAGGTGTCTTCTATGGTAGAGATGGTATAATGTGTTGGTCTTCTCTAGCTACCATAACAAAACCAGATGCTACGGGAAGTCCACATCAGATGTTTGATTCAGTTCTGGAAGCTGGGCATCTCAAACCAACGTGGCAATTCAGGTGGCATTTTGGGTTTGTCCCTTTGACTTGCACATGGAGTGTGACATCAGATCGCCTCTGAGGCATGTAGCAGATATTCTCCCACTTTGCTGATACCTGCCTTCCTGAGGTTCCCACCAAAGTGTTTGCAAAGTACTTGATTTCTGATTTTCCTTTGTTCTTTTACTATAAAATTGTCATATAATATCAGCTAATAGTTGCTGGGAGAGGGGGAGTCAGGGTCATCAGAGGTAGTGGCCACTGATAAATTCCCCATTCTCCTATAAAATATCTTCCACCCATGATCATGTCAGCAGCCCTAATTTAACTGAATGTGTTTGTTTAAAAAAGGATGAAGGTAAGTTTGGGCTTAATGGAGAAGAAAAAGGTATTAATGGAAGCAGGACTGAGAAAATGAGGGCAATCAGGGGAAATGAGACCAAAATATATTATATACATGAATCACAGTGTAACAATGGAAAAAATTAAATAAAAGTTTTTTAAAAAAAGAATACAAGAGCCAAAGGATATGAGTTGCTCTTTTCTGTACCTAAAGTGGCCATAAGAGTCATAACTTCACAGTGGCTGTCATTACCTATGCAATTCTGGGCCCATCAACATGTCATGTACAATGGAGGAGGGAAAAAAAGAAACAAAAATGGAAGAAAGACTAGTGGGAAAGAAAAATGGGTTCAGTGGAAGGTGTGGAGGAGGAGATGAAAAGGAAGTAATAGGAGGGGCTTACGATCAAAGTAATCATGTACTTGTGTAAAAATGGTCAGTAAATAAGTTTTAAAAAACTTTGTAAAACAATTGCAATATTACCATATTGTAATATGGCAGTTGAGTAATCTGAATCTACGTTTCTGGGCCAAGGTCACTTTTATTTGGCTACAGAATAAAGTGGTCTATTATTTCCTTGGAGGTGAGAGATGTGTGTTTGCATGGACAGGTGGAAGTTTGTGGCTTTATTAGTCTTTGGCGCCTGACATGGATGGAATCTATATTTATTTCCATATTCCCAGGAAAAGTAACACAACAAGTAACTAGATTTGTGATATCAAGTCATAGTCTGTGTTGTACAGGTGTGGCAGGGGACAGAAAGGATTATTAAGGAAATCAAGTACTTTTCACATACTTTGGTGGGAACCTCAGGTAGGCAGGTTACATCAAAGTGGGGGAATATCTGCTACATGCCTCAAAGGCTATCTGATGGCCTCTTTTGAATTGATGGAAACTAAGTAATACAATCCAAAAAGATTTAACTAATAGCTATAAGGTTGGATTATAGATAAAACACAGAGATGGGTAATAAAAGTATATTAAGGGGGCTAAGAATAGCCCAAGATAATTTGAATCCAGACCAGCAACATTCTAAACCCTTCACATTCACACAAGACATAATAATTCAGTTAATAACTTCAGTTCCAAGTCTGAGCCTATTTTTAAATTCTTTTACCTACAAGTGTAAGAACTGTCAAAAGGGACCAATATTCCCTGGTAACATTTCTTCAGAGCTATGGCCTCCATTTCCTTGAATGGAATTTAGGGCAACAAAGGAGCTTCAGTATACAAAGTAAAGGGCCACAAATCTCTGTTTTTGTGATTCAAGCAAGTTTTATCTCTTTAACTTACATGCTTTCTACTATAAAGATTTCAACCTGAGTAAATTTTAAAATCTGAAAGGAATGTTATTTGTTTGTAAAAACATAAAATTTCAACACAAAGAGCAGGATACCATAAGAAAATGTATGTCATGGAATTTTATGTATATTGAAAGAAGGTAAGGTGATGCAAGTAAAAATTAGTAAAAATAAAGTTACTAAATGTGTCCTGGATGAAAGTGACTGATTTGATAATTGCAATTAGAATAAAAATATGCAGACATATGGCTGCCACTCCCACACCTGTGACCTCAATTTACTGTAATCAACTGTGTAAGACCTCTAGGACAAAACAGGATGGAAACTCTGAGAAAAATTGCACTTTTATCCCCAGACAATCTACAGTCAAAGTTATTTCTCTTTTTAAAGAGACCTGTTTTTATATTTGTAGATATGCACATATATATATATATATTCTTTATGTCATTGTACTTCCTAAAAAGCAACAAAGAAATACTATGTGTGTGTGTGTGTGTGTGTGTGTGTGTGTGTGTGTGTGTGTGTGTGATGTACAAAATAACGTACACTTAGTGACTAAGAAGAAAGTCCCACCCCACGCTCAGGGACATATAGTACATAAAGGCAGTATCATCCTTCCTCAAAAGCATGACAGTGACATGCCAGCTAGCCTACCTAGAGCTTTTCCATCTCTCAGTCCTCACATTTCAGGAGACAGTACTCCTCTGCCTTAATTATTACAGTACCATGTGTCAGGAAACTACAGACAACTAGATAGCATAAAGACCACAGAAATTATCCAGGTTAGACCTTCCAACCTACAAATAGTCTCCCACCATGCCCTTCCATAGGGAGCCTCAAAACCACTTACTTTTCCTTACCACCTCCTCTGGCCACCTGACTATCCAAACTTTCCAGTATAGCCCCACATAGTTTATTCTCCTCCTTATGGTACCTAGAAATTAATAAAAATTTGCTCTTAAGACTCTCCTTATCCTTGGGTCACCATATTTCATACTTCAATAACCACAAAAGAAAGAACAGAAAATATTTTGCATTATATCCCCAGAGAAAGAGGCCCTAATTATCCCACAATTAACACCAATGACCCTTCTGATGAAGGCCCTAAGGGAAATTAATAAAACAAGAGAATTTGAATGAATGGGAAAGACCAAAAGAAGACAAGTGGATAAAATTGCTCGTGCGCACGTGCACACACACACACACACACACACACACACACACACATATTCTTTCATTAAAGGAAGTATAGAAATGACAGAAAAAAAAGTAATCAAAGAACTATAGCAGAAACTACCACATAAGAAGTGCATAATATCTAATTTGAAAGAGACTGTCAAATACTTTAGGAAAGACTAGCATCTAGACACATCTTTTCAGAATACTAAGCACACACAAATTACAAGTGAAGATTCTACATTTTCTCAAGAAGAAAAGTATAGTATCTTCTTAAGAACAGTATGTGTGCATCTGTCTTCAGACTTTTCTTTTATAAGGCTGTCTTTTATAAGATCCTAGAAAAAAATCTATCAAAATTCTTGAGAATAAACAAAAAAATTACAAACACTTTATATTATACATGAGGCACCATAAATCCAGGCACATAGTAATTTTTGGCATAAGAGAACTAGAAAATTATACTGCTGTTGACCATCTCTAAGAAACTGTTTTGAGAATATTCTTCTGTAATATTTATAAATATTCCACATGGGAAATGAATAGAATTTTGATGTTGTGACCAACTGGGCTTCCAGGTTTAGTGACCTGTGGCTACATGCAGGGTCAAATGCTAACACGTGAGTTGACAAACAGATTTCTACAAAGGGACTAATAATATTTTCAGTTGTGCATGTTGAAGAGCATCTAGAGCAACTCCCAAGGGCTGCCAACAGAGAAGAATCTAGAGATAGTACACATACCAGTGGATGGGGGACTGTGTGTCATGAAATCACACTGACATGGACAGGCAGAAGACAGACTTGCTAAGGTTCACAGCTTTAGACCTCTGGTTTAGTGAAACAGCTGAATAATTTCCCTTCAATATATTATGATTCTTGGACATTTTGAAAAGCAAAATAGAAACATACATGTACTGACTGGGAAGAAATTTCTCCCTCCAAGAGATAGACTGTCTATGAAGACACAATGGAGCCCCCAGGATCATGCCTGTGACATACCAGCAGGCTTCCCCCTGATCTTTAAGGACCATGCATTCCTAGGCCATTGTCATACCAGAGCCAAATGTCAGGAAACTCGACCCTACCCCGTAGCACAAAGACCATAGAATTGATCTGAACTAGCCATTCTAAATTACAAACAGTAACCCATGGTGCACTGCCCAAACAGACTCAAAAATTCTCTGACTTTCCCTTCCCTTGCAACCACTTTTGCACATTACTCATTCAGTTCCTGTATAGTTCTTAGATCTGTCTCCTGCATCTGGAACCCATAAGGTCATAATAAACCTTCAGCTCCAAACCTTTCATTTGTGTATATGTTACCACACCTGACTGCCAATCATATGTAATAGCAATGAAGACAGGGAAAAAGAGTTACTTCTCTCTTTTGTTTCTCACTTAGATAACAGAATAGACAAAATTTATGAACAAAATGAACTAAATTTCTAAGACTTTGAGTCTTAAAACTTAGAAGACACAAACAATTTTATATTATATATATATATATATACATAATAAGGTAGATAGATAGATAGATAGATAGATAGATAGATAGATAGATAGATATTTCAGAAATAGGGAGAGAGGGGGAAAGTATGGTTGTACAAGGTTCACTTTTTTTTTAATATTTTAAAATATCTTTATTTTTTTATATCAAGCAAACAAAATAATTTCAAAATATGATCCCTGGATTAAACAGATCTCCTTCATAATGACACCTAATCAGAGACACTATGTCAGTTAATAGATAATGGGGACCATGCATGATCACTTAAGTCACTTTATCACTGTACTTTTAATAATATGATTCATTTTCCATCACATACTTAGCCTGCTGAATGAACCTCATGACAAAACAGACCACAGAGGACAGCTCAATTTAACCTGAGAGGATTCTAAAGGAAATGTCAGGACCCTTGACTAGAAGCTTGCGCTAGTTTGGTGTAGACAAATGTTCAAGGAAGGCTAAGGAGACTGTCCTCTACCCTCTGAAGAGGTGGTCTAAGGAAGGGGGACCAGGCCTTCGTGGGAACGTACAAGCTACCACGATGAACCAATGAAGACTCCTGCTAGCAGCTAGCCACCTTAAGCAAGCCACCTTAAGAAAGCCACCTTCAGGAAGCCGCAGCCGGAGTCAGAAACAAAACATGGAGCGGTGCGTACAAATGCAAGCATGATTGGCTTTGCGGTCTGCAAATAATCTTCAAAATGCCAAGCATTTCGTTCTTCATTTTTTCTTTCTTTCTTGCCTTGGCTCTTTTCTGACGTGAGAAGCTATGGGCGTACATGGGACGCAGGATGGCCTACTGATGGACCTTCTCGAAGTATTCCCTGGAAGCCACCGGACTCGGCTTGATTGTAGGGGACTCTGGTGTCCAGTTTGCTGGGCAGACTTCTCCGTGGGCCTCCACAAACTGGAACGCCTTCACCAAGCGGAGGGTCTCTTCCACACTGCGGCCGACTGGGAGGTCGTTGACACTGAGGTGCTTGATGACTCCGTTGGGGTCAATTATGAAGAGGCCCCTGAGTGCAATGCCAGCACCTTCCAAAAGCACACCATAGTCCCGGGATATTTGCTTCGTTAAATCCGACAGGAGTGTGATGTTCATGTGGCCCAAACCACCACTCTTCCTCGGTGTGTTGATCCAGGCAAGATGGCTGAAGTGGGAGTCCACGGACACTGCAACCACTTCACAGTTCACATCGCGGAACTCATTGGCTTTGTCACTAAAAGCAACAATTTCCGTAGGACACACAAAGGTGAAATCCAAAGGGTAGAAGAAGAGCACCAAGTATTTCCCCTTAAAGTCATCAAGGCTTATCTCCTTGAACTCTCCACTGACAACAGCTGTGCCCTTAAAATAGGGCGCATGCTGGGTGACAGCAGGGGCATGGTCCGCTGCACTGGTGCTAAAGGCAAATTCTCCTTGGGCAGAGCCAGGCCATGGCGTGTTTTGTCAAGCACGTTCTTCTAGAAGCAACAGGCATAAGGGAAGCAGAGGAAGAAATGCCTTTGGAAATGGTGCCCACGGGCCGAGCAACCGCGGCCCGGAGCAGCCTTCCCGCAGCCGCCGCCATCTTCACTCGTGCGCTCCGGGGCCCCGCGGGCGCGGCCAAGGTTCACTTTTTAAAGTTTGGAATTGAATAACTCTTGAAGGATCTTTAGAGATAAGGACACAGAATATTGAATGTGGCAGTGACGTTCATCTGTATTCAGCATAGATCATGCTGGGGGCTCCATTTCTATAGCTAGAAAATTGCTTGGCCAATTAATTGTCCAACTTAAAGGAAAGAAAGAAATCTTGTCTATATCTCTCAAGGGGAAAATTCAAAAAAGAGATGAAACAGCAACCTCCACTAGGAGAGAACTTGCATTCCTGCATTCAGATTAGCTGTGTAGAGGGAGAGTGTTGTTTCTGAGTCACCAGGTTGTACCATAGCCATAAAATAGGGACCAAGAGTAGACTTGATATGGTGAGACATCTACTTGAATTGATTAACCTTCTATGCCAGGCTTTCTAAGGCCATGTAGCTAGACAGATGCTAGTGTAAATTATCATGCCAGGAAGCCCTCAGAACTCCCCTAAGCTGGGGGATGGAATAAGTTTGGCAGGAAGCACCAATTCAGTATTTTCAGGATGAGAACAAAGTACAATCAGTGCTCAAAAGAGACAGCATGTGCCCACAGGTCAACATACATCACAGGGTACACAGGGAGCCTTGGCAAATTCCAAACCAAGTGCCAGCATGTAGCTGGTCAATTTAGCTCCAGTGGGGCAAAACTTGAGTAAGGCAACCCTAAAGTGAGCATAGAATCCTGTCTAGTACACAAAAAGAAGCAGCATTCTAGAGTGACCAAAAATGAGAGCAGGCAGCTGCTGGGCACTTGTTTCTACTTGCCAAACACAGTCCTCCTTTCACCAAAACTATAATACCAAAAAGAAGAAAGTCTGAATGAAGGCAGAAGCAAAGGCAACTGCATCTTGACTCAAACTCCCAGGACTGACTTGGAGCTGATCTCACTCAAAAGTCCCAGGAAGGGCCTATGGTGGTCATTGAGCAAGCCAGATTTCCCATGGTCTTACACATAACTATCTAGAAGTGGCACACAAAAGGTGGACCAGTTTACTGAACATAATACAGCAGATAGACTACCATCACACAACCACCATGAGCTAACCAGACCAGGCCACCTAACACAGAAAGACAAGAGGCCAATATTGTAAAGAACAGAAGACCACACAAGATATCAAACCAAAATATCCCAAATAAGGCTGCCTAGTCCCACAGTGGAAGTCTCCAATGGAAACATAAAGGGAACCCAAAACACCAAACTGCAAAATGAAATTACAAAAGCATATTAAAAAATCTTAATGAGGCCATTAACAAGAATCTGGATGAAATGGAAGAAAATTGTCAAAAAAATTGGGGACCTCATATGTCTCTCCAATCAACCAATAGATTTCCTATTGGCTAAGAGATCTTCTCAGTGTAAAGGAACCCATATCTGGAATTGAGAATCATATCAGAATCCTATGGAGAGAAAGATTATGCCCTCCACTGTCAAGCTCTCACTAGTCTTTGGCTAAAAGAGGGGTTACATATGTCAAATTCTCCCTAAATTGGTAATGCTTATCCCATTTAAACTATGCTGACTTCACTTTCTATTGGAGAATCTGTACTTCTTTTTCAAAAGGTAGCAAACCCAAGGAGATAAACTACCCCTCACACTTCAGCCAAGCCATAGCTGAAAACACAGAGGAATTGGGGAGATAAGCATGAGTTCTGCTTCCATGGTGAACCTGATAATCAGTACCACAGTGAAGGAGACAGACCCTAAAGATACTCAACACTTACCAAAGCAGAGATCCAGAAGCTCCTTAGAGCTTATCACTGAAGGAGACTTACAACTCATCTACCAGGGTTTAAGGAATTTTGTGAAAGAGGGGCAGGTAGATTATAAAAGCCACAGGTTCAGATATCATGCTCAGAGGCATTCCCTACCCCCTCAAAAAAATCTGTTACTCCCATAACACATAACACACAATCCCATGGGGAACACCTGCAACACCACTGAAGAGGGTCCCCAGCAGAATGGGGGCAGGGACAAGGGAAAAGAAGGTACCAACACATGACCTATCCATACAAAATATGTTGTTAATAATAAAAGCATTTAAAATTTTAAAATAAAATATATTTACAGGAAAATGGATATAGTTGAAAAAATATTCTAAGACAGGTCACCCAGGCACAGAATGAAAAATTTCTCATATTCTCACTCATATGCACTTCATAACTGGGATCAATTGCAGATGAGTGAAATTAGAAGCATAGGGAATATTGGCATAAAAGTAGAATGAGACCATAAGGTAGAAGAAATAAGGGAAATAAAGAAGCAAATATTCTATAGGCTAGATCACAGACAGAATAAAGGTGGTGGGAAGATAATGAATTGGTAAGAGATAAGGAGAGTGTGAGGGGAATTACACATAACTGAAGACATGAATCAGTTCCATTGATATCCTCCTTCTGGATAACCCATTCTGCAAGATACAATCACCAATAAAGGTAGAGGGCATATGGTCTGAACAGAAGTACCCTGTAGAAGGTAGTAAAAGCTCAACCCTAAGTCCATGGGTTAGGGCTGGTTAATCCTAGGTCCAGAATTGAATTTGCCCCCATAGTAAGCTATTGGTCAGAGAGAAGCATGAGGCTCCCAAAACCTTTATGATCACACTTGATTATCTGCCAGAGTTAAAAGGTAAGGCCCTACTGCTGAAGACAGTACAGGGAGTGGTCACAGGATATCAAAATACCATACTGGAAATGAGAGGGAAACCAGCCTCCTTCTGATTTTCCCCCAGAGTTGAAAAACATTATGCGAAGTGCTGGGAAAAAAATGGTCATCAGCAGCACGAATAAGCAAGGAACGTTGCAAGCTATGAAACCAACCAGTTGGGCAAAAAGCACATACTTGTACAATAGTGGCACACAGCCTTCGAGGGTAATCAACTGTTATGTGTTTGGACATGAGGCCCACTCAGTGGGGGAGAACTCATATCTGGTACTGAAAACTAAGTCAGAATCTCATGACCAGGAAACTCATAGGCTCCAGAGAGAAGTCCTTACTGCTCTCTGAATAACAAGAATGGGCTTATACACCAAAGATTCTCTGAAACAAATATGCATACCCCCTTTAATCCAAGCTATTCTCACACATGGTTAGAGAATCTGTTTTATTTTATAGATGACAGAGAAAACTTACTAGATTCAGGATCCATCTACACAACAAGAAAAGATAGTAGATAGCTGGATGTGGTGGTACACACCTTTAATCCCAGCACTAGGGAGGCAGAGGTTTGGAGGATTGCCATGAGTTTGAGGCCACCCTGAGACTCCATAGTGAATTACAGGTCAGCCTAGGCTAGAGGCTAGAGTGAGACCCTACCTCCAAAAAACAAAAACAAATAAACAAAAAAAAAAAAAGATAGTAGATTACTTTCCATAAGACATCCCATCCCACCTCTACCACATCTTTTGGGAATCAAGACAAATTGCAGAGGAAGTGGAAACATGAGTATTATTCTTTCCTACTGCTAACCAGACAAACAGCTCCAAAGGAAGACAATGAACACTGCAGGTGATCAAAACACATCAAATCAGAAACCCAGAGGCTTGCAGAGAACTCAACACTAAACAGGCTGCTAACAAGATTTATAAACCCCTAGCCAATCTGACCAAAAGGAAAATTAGATATGAAAAAGGGGGTGTTACAACAGATACCAATGAAAGTGAAAGAATCATTAGGAAATATTTCAAAAACCTATATACCACAAAATTGGAAACCTTGAAGAAATGGATGAAGTACCTGACTTGTACTACCTACCAAAAGTGAAACTATACAACATAAACTACCTGAATAGAGATTGAAATAAAATAAGAATGAAAATGTCTTAAGGCTCCTAACAATTATAATAAGGTCCAGGCTCAGATGTTTTCGCTGCTGAATTATACCAAACCTTATTGAAGAACTAAAGCAAATATTTATCAAGAAATTTCACACAACTGAAACAAAGGAATGCTCTCTGACTCCTTCTATGAAGCCAGCAATACACTAAGAATGAAACCAGAGAATGACAGAGCAAGAAAAGAGAATTACAGACCAATATCCCTGATGAAGTTAGACACAAAAATTCTCAATAAAATTCTTGCAAATGCTATTCAAGAACACATCCAAAATATCATCTACCTTGATAAAGTAGGTTTCATCCCTGTGATGCAAAGATAGTTCAACATAAGAAACTCTAGAAAACCAATACATCATATAAATAGACTTAAAGATAGAAATCACATGATCATTTCAATAGATTCAATAAGGGCCTTCAAAACTACCACAACCTTTCATGATTAAAACATTAGAGAAACTAGAAATTAAGGGATAATATCACAACATAATAAAAGCAATATAAAACAGAACTAAGTACCATGTAATAATAAATGAGAAAAAACTGTAAGCATTTCCATTAAGGTCTGGACCTAAACATGGGTACCCATTCTCACCATTGCTTCTCAACATAGTTCTTTTTAATAAAAATTATATTTATTTATTTATTTAAGAGAGAGAGAAGGATAATGGGTATACCAGGGTCTCCAGCCACTGCAAATGAACTCCAGATGCATATGCCACCTTGTGCATCTGGCATTACATGGGCACTAGGGACTCAAATCTGGTACCATTGGCTTTGCCAGAAAGCACCTTAACTTCCAAGCCATCTCTTCATCTCTTAACATCATTCTTGAAGTCTTAGCTCAAGCAATAAGATCATAGAAAAAAATAATAAAAGGGATAAAAATTGAAAAGGAGGAAGTCTAATGTAGTGGTGTTCTGAATGCTAGGTTCCCAGCTGATGTAGATTTGGGAATTAATGCTTCCTGGAGGCAGTGTATTGTTGGGAGCTGGCTTATAGCCAGTTTCCCCTTGACAGTGTTTGGCACACTCTGTTGTTCCTATTGTCCACCTGATGTTGGCCAGGATGTGATATCCACTTTCTACTCATGCCATCATTTTCTCCTGCCATTATGGAGCTTCCCCTCAAATCTGTAAACCAAAATAAACCTTTTCTCTTGACAAGCTTCTCTTGGTTGGGTGATTTCTGCCAACAGTGTGAACCTGTCTGCAACAGTAAAATGGTACCAGGGAGTGGGATTGCTGCTAGACAACTGAATGTGCGGTTTTGGCCTTTTGGAGCTGATTTTCAAGAGGAATGTGGAAGGATTGGAGACCTTGGCCTAAGATATGCCTTGCAGTGCTGTAAATTTGGCTTGAAGGATTATTCTAGTCAGAGTTGAAAGACTTGAATGCAATAAGAACTATGAACTATGAGGTTTGGTTTGTGAGGGTGAGAAAGAGCTTTGCTTGCACTGGGTTACAAGCAGTTTGTGTGAGAGGCTTGCTGTTATGCCCATGTCCTGGAATTTGTGCAGGGTTGATTTGCATAGACATGAACTGGTATGAGCAGAATGATATGGCACAGAAATGAAATCTTTGGACTGAAACTTCTGCCCAGTTTCAATTATATGAGATTACAACCTTTGAGATTGGGCCAGCTGACCTGCACTGGAGCAACAGGAAGAATATAGACCTGAATCCTCAAGGATTATCCTGTTCTTCAAAGTCTGGTTATCTCCCTGCCCCAGATTAACAAATTGGCACCTGACCTTGTATTGTGGAGTATAAGAAATGTAGTAAAAAGAAGGTCATTGAATTTTCAGTGCAGTCTTGTGTTTTGGAAATGGCCATGGGCAGTGTGAAGCAGGTTTGCTGGATTCCTGCATGGCGACCTGATGGAGCCATGAGAATGGGCCATGGGTTGCAGTGGAGACCTAGTGGAGATGCCTGGACCATGAGATGGCTGCTTAGGAGAGCTAATGATCCCAGATGAAGTTTTTTAGGACTTGGAGCTATAGAGTTTGATGTTTGCCCTATTTGTTTTAAATCTTCTATTTGTTGAGTATTTCTTTGCTATGCCGTGTCCTCTTTTGCAGTGTGAGTGGTTATTCTGTGCCACTATGGGTTTGGGGCTCACTTTTTTTGGTATTGTGGCTCAGTTAAAAGATCTCAGACTATGGGAATGTTTGAACATCATTGGAATAGATTACAAAGTTTAGGGACTTTTAAAGTTGGATAAATGCATTGCATTTTACATCATGTATGATTATCATTTTATGAGCATTGGGGGCAGAATGTGGGGGTTTGATTCAGGTGTCCCCCATAAACGTAGGTGTTCTGAATGTTTGCCAGCTAATTGAGACTTAGGAATTAATGCCTACTGGAGGCAGTGTATTGGTGGGGGCAGGTTTATGGGTATTATAGTCAGTTTCCCCTTGCCAAAGTTTGGCATACTCTCCTGTTCCTGTTGTCCACCTGATGTTGGACAGAAGGTGATATCCATTCTCTGCTAATGAGTTTTCTTCCTACTCACATAGAAGTTCAATCTCTATAGCTACAATCCACATATGAGAGAATATGTGATGTTCAACTTTCTGGTGCCTGGGTTACCTATCTTAGTATAATCCTTTCCAGATCCATCCAATTTCCTGCATATTTCATAACTTCATTTCCCTTTACCACTGAGTAGAACTCCATTGTGTAAATGTGCCACAACTTCTTTATCCACTCATCAGTTAAGGGACATTTAGGCTGGTTCCATTTCCTAGGTATTGTGAGTAGAGCAGAAATAAACATGGCTGAGCAAGTATCTCTAAGGTAGTGAGATGAGCCCTTAGGATAAATGCCCAGGCATGGTATAGCGGGGTCATATGGTAGATCTATTCTTAGCTGTCTCAGGAACCTCCACACTGATCTACATGAGGAGGAAGAAAACTCAGTAGCAGAAGCTAGTAAGCTAGAAAGGAGATATAAAGGGAATAAAAAGGGAGGGGTAACTTAATAGGGTGGTATTATACATATGTAAGTAGAAGAACAGATTAATAAGAGTGAAAAGACCTAAGTGAGGTCAGGGGAAGAGATTGAGTGAAGGAAAGGTAGAGGGAGGGCAAATCAAAATCTAAGAGGATATACATGAGTCATATGGAAACCTACATTTTTGGTCTATGGAACACTCAGGGGCCATAGATTGTTACTAGAAATTTTCAGTGCCAGGGATGGGATACCTTTCAGTGAGTTATTGGTCATGGAGGTTCCTGATGTTCCCAAAACATTACAGGCCATTGCTGAGGCCATTGGTTTCCCACCAGGAATAGATGGTAAGACCCTATTGCTGAAGACTCCACATACTTGTGGCTGCAAGACCACTGAAAAATCCTGCTAGAACTGAGCTGATAACCTCCATGTAATCCAGCTGACAAAATGCTGGAAAAAGCCATGCTTCATGCAGTTCAATGGGAGAGAGAGAAATCAGCAGTGACAATATTCAACAGTAGACATTGCAAGCCTTATATTTGACCAGCCAGGCCAAATGAGCCAACAGGTGCAATAGTGGCACATCTGTTATGGGGTTAACCAACCACCCTCTAATTTGACTGGGGTCCCTTCCATTGGAGGGAATACATCCAAGATACTGAAAACCTACAACAGGGGTAGTCATGAGCCTTAAGTGTGTAACATCTGCTGGTGTCTGGCTGAATGTATATATTCTGCTCACCAAACTGCTCAGTAAACACTTCTCTTAAAGTACCCATACATTAATGCTACTCTTACTTTTGGTTAGAGAACCTTCTCTTTTCAGGTGTCAGTGACCTTGGGATGACTCAGAAGGCACCATGGTGCTGAGAAGAAGTGATGGAGGAATGCTCAGCACTGAAACATCTCTATCACACCTTCCAAGGCTTGGGGTCTGTTGGAGAAGAGGTAGCGGAAAGAATGTAAGAGCCAAAGGAAGGGTAGGACTCCTTACAACATGCTCCTCCAAACACAAAATGCCCTGGATATCCATGACCTCACAATGCCTAACACTAAGTACACATGAACATCATAATCGGAGGAAAAGATCATGACATCAAAATAAAAGAGAAACTGATTGAGAGGGGAAGGGGTTATGATGGAGAGTGGAGTTTCAAAGTGGAAAGTGGGGCGGGGAGGTAATTACCATGGGATATCATTTACAATTATGGAAGTTATCAGTAAAAAAGGATTAAAGACGGAATGGAGGAAGGAAGGAAGGAAGGAAGGAAGGAAGGAAGGAAAGAAGGAAGGAAGGAAGGAAGGAAGGAAGGAAGGAAGGAAGGAAGGAAGGAAGGAAGGAGAGAAAAGAAAGGAATAGAAAGGAGAAGAAAAGAGGTGGTGGAAAGGCCTTCAGAGAGTAAGTAAAGGTAGAGAGGATGGGAAGGCAAATTACACAAAACTAAGGGCAACATGAATTAGTACAATAGGCACCTTTCTTCTGGATAGCATTGTACATGACATAACCCTCAATAAGCGGAGGGTACTGGGACAGAAGTACCCTGTAGAAGGTGCACAATGCTTAAACCTAAAACCATGTACTTTGGCTGGTAAAGCCCAGGAATGGAATTGGGTTACTCATTCGAGTAAGCCATTGGTCAGGGAGACCCATGAAGTCCCCAAAATAATGCAAGCCATTGCCAAAGCACTGTGTTACCTGCCAGAGCTTGAAGGTAAGACCCTAATGATGAAGATGTACTGCACTCAGACATCAAGTGACCACACTAGAACTAAGAGGAAAACAAGTTTCCTCCTGGCTAGCTCTCATAGTATTGGAAGATGTTATGGGAGCTGCTGTGAGAAAATGATTACCAGCAACATAAATAAGCAAGATACATTGCAAGTTACAAAATCAACCAGCGAGGCAAGAATTATACACCTGTGCCTTCGTGGCATGTGGCCTATGTGAGAATCACCTGTTCTCTGATTGGACATGAGATTCATTCAGTGGGAGAAAACCCATACCTGGTATTGGGAAACAAGTCAGAATAGATATATCATACATAAAATCCACAGAGAACCTCCACTAATCTTTGGCTAAGAAGAGCAGTTATACATATCAAAAATTCTCTCAAATAACTATGTTTATACCCTTTAGTCCAAAATACTATAACTTTTGGTTGGCAAATCATTTTTTTTCCTTATAGATGGCAGAGAATACTGGGAGATCTGGGATACAACAATACAACAAGTACAGATAGCCAACTGACTACCAGAAGTTAGGTCACCACAAGCACATTTCCCAGGGCCCAGGAGTCTTTGCAGAGGAGGTGGAAACATGAATATTCCTCTCACAGCTAGCCTGAAAAAAACCACTTGCAGGCAGATGTTGATAGACAGTGTTGCCACTCAAGTCTCATCCAAACAGAAATCTAGAGGCTACAGAGAATTTAGCACTAAATTTTATTTCTAACTCTTCTGCCAAGGCTAACAGAACTTTGCATAAATTATACAAAGATTAAGAGCTGTAGGGTAGATAGGATTAGTCTGAGGCACACCCTCTCCTCTGAGACGGAGGTTTTCAGGACCCCACAGCAAATAGCAATAACCCCATGAAGGAGGACCATCTGTGAAATGGGGGTGGAAGACAGGGGAAACAAGAGTACAATCTTTAAAAAAATATAATTTAAGGAAAGGGTTTATTTTGGTTTGTAATTTCCAGAGAAACAATCCATCATGATGAGGAAGGCATGGCAAATGGAGCATGAGGCACATCCAGTCACATAATGTCTGCAGTCAGTAAGAAAATTGTAAACTTGCTGTGGGGCCAGGCTGTGAAACCTTCAGAGCTCAGACCCATTGGCTCAGTTCATCCAGCAGGGCTCCAACTACTGAAGGCTCCACAACCTTCCAGAACAGTGCCATCCTCTGGGAAGCATGTATTCACAAAAAGCCTATGAGGAACATTTTACATTTAAACCACAACAGTGGATTATAGCACATAAGGCTACAGAGAGGAAATGATGAACAAAATATCTGCTGACAGCCTTTAAAATAAGCAAGAACTCTATATCATGTAATAATATTTTGGGTTCAAATATGAAGACATGGAAAATTTTATAATTTTTGAAGTTCATCAGAAGTGGGATAATTTTATATAATATATACATATATATTTATATGAGGAGAGTTATCACTTTTAAAATCTAAATAAGATGTCTATTAATCTATAAGTTAGTTTTTGAAATTAATTTAGCTATATTTAACATATACAAAGAAAAGTAGAACTGGATTAAGCTGCCATGATCTAATAAAGGGAAAAGAGACAAGTCTCATGGAAAAGAGAGGGAATGGGCATGCCAGAGTCCTTTGTCACTGCAAACAATTTCCAAATGTATGTTCCACTATGTACATCAGGCTTTGCAAATAAGCAGTTTTAACTGATGAGCCCAAAAGAAATATTTTTATCTCAAATCAATTTTATAGATCTATATTGAATTTCAAACATATACAAAATTTTATGACATAATTTATAAGTATTTGAACCTTAACTAACTCTATAATTCTGTCTGTGGTACTTTGGTAAACTGTTCAGTAATGACATAAGTTAAATCTAAAATATTAAGATTGAGTGTTGGAGGAACTGAGAAAATACATCTGAAATCACAACATAACTTTGTTTAGAATTTTTTTTTTTACTGTTCACCATGAAGTAAGTAGTTTTCAAGTGTGTGACAGATAAATACTGTTTAATGTTTCAAATGTGGCTTATTTACTTTATTAAGTAGGGAAAAAAGAGTAAACAATTGTTCTCTTAGTGTTTTTTTTTTCTGAGGCAGGCTTTTAGATAATATTAATGAGTCAATTTTAACCTTAAGATTGAGTAAAAAAGGTTGACAAATAGAGGAACCTAGTTAACTTGGTTGGGTAATCTAAATTTAGTATTTCATAACCTTTATCATGACCAGATTAACTTTAATGAGTTAAAGTTAAGTTTACAACCTGAATACCATAGCAACTTGCTACCAGCCAGGGCCATACTTTGTTAGTCTGATGCAAGCCTTAGGCTAATAGTCATTTTATATCTCAAGAAGTTTGTAATCTGATTAAGTATTTTGACTTCAACCTTCTGTTTAAGCTTACTCATATCGTCATCTAAATACTTTACTCATACCTTCATCTACATACTTTTACTTTTCAATCCAAGTAACCAGTCTGTAACAATCTTTTTCACCAAACATTTAACATCCAACATATAAAGTTTTCTTTCCTGTCTATCTTCTTTAGGCAGTTCATCTCATAACTACCAACAAAAATGTTTATTGTTCTTCCCATAACACTTTTAATAAGATCACTTTTTCCCTCAAAAGACCTTTTGAGACTTATGAATAAGATGGCGGTGTAGGTACCATGCCAAGCAGCCTAGGGGGGGAAAAGACCAAAAAAACTCAGCAAAATACACACTTTTACTAAAAAGTGATGTGTATAGGAAATTGAAATGGCAGTGGAGAAGTAGAAGAGATCCAGAGCATCCAGAGCCCGCACAGGCTGGCAAAAGTGGCCCCGTCAGGTCCACCGATCATGGTGGCAACGGCAGTATACCAGAAGCCACCAGGCTTGGCTCGAGCTGCAGGAAAAGCCAGATGAGGGGAGCTTCCACTCACACCAGAGTTCTCTGCAACTCAAGAAACGTGAAGGGAGAGCAGCAGTGAACAATGGGGGAGCAGATCACAAGGTAGAAGAACATGTGGAACAGCGAGAGATCCAGAGCAGCTGCGGCTCCCTCCCCTACCTCACCACCTGTGCCCAGCTCCAGTGAACAGAGCAGTGGTCCCGGGACCCGGCCATGCCAACTTGTGCCAACAGTGGGACCCAAACAGGAGCAGAGTCCAGCAGCAACATTAGCGGCTCCAGCACTGGCAACAGTGGCCCCAGCAGTGGCAGATCCAGTGGTGGCAGCAGTGGCAGATCCAGCAGCAGCAGCTTCAAAGGCGGCAGCAGCAGATCCATCAGCAGCAGCTTCAGTGGCAGCAATAGCGGCTCCAGCAGTGGCAGCTACAGCAGCAGCAGCGGTATGATCAGCAGCAGATCCAGCAGCAGCAGCTTTAGCAGCAGCGGCAACAAATCCAGCAGTGGCAGCTTCAGCAGCAGCAGTAGCGGTTCCAACAGCGGGGGTGCCGTTCTGCAGGGCGACAGTTGCCAGGCTCAGTTTGCCCCGCAGGAAAAGCCAGTGAACAGCTCCAGAAATCAGAACAGCAGCCCAATGACCCAACCAGCAACTTGACTGAGACCAAAATCATCCAAGGTAACTGGGATTGCACCAAGGAAGGGTCTCACTTGGTCACAAGCTGACTTGGACCCCTCAACTCACCAGAAATCTTAACCTCTTTGTTGATAGAGGATCTGCTTGTTATAATATCTACCCTTGCATAAAAATTCAGTGCTGTTTTTGATTGAATGTGTACAGTGTTTAGTTAAATTTTAGAATCTACCTGTATTTTATTCCACTCAGCCTACTTGAATACTCCCATAGCAGGGAAACTCAACCCCTAGGAGCACCTTTGTAGATACTCTGTGAGCCTTAAGAGCCACACCTAACACCTTAAGCTCCTACCCTGAAAATATATTACATCAAATCAATTGATACAGCTAAGAATACCCAGCTAGCTAGAAAATCCAAGCATCAACTTAATCCAAGATGTAAAAATATATACATTATATCACAAGAAACACTATAAAGCAAGATGATATAAATTCACCTAAAAGTATTAATGCATCAGAAATGACCACCAGTGAGAACAAGTTAGAGGAAATGCCTGAGAAAGATTTCAAAAGAATTATTGTAAATATGTTCAAAGAAGTAAAAGAACAAATCAAAGGAATCAAAGAAGCAATCAAAGAGGAAATCAAAGAAGGCACAGGGCACCAATTTAATGAAATAAAGAAGTCAATACAAGGCATAAATAAGGAAATAGAAATAATACAGAAAAATCATTCAGAATTACTAGCAATGAAGAACACAGTTAATGAAATAAAAAACTCTGTAGAAAATCTCACCAGTAGAATGGATGAAGGAGAGGACAGAATATCTAAGCTAGAAGACCAGGTGGCAGATCTAATACAGTCCAACAAAGAGAAAGACAAACTTATAGAAAAGTATGAATGGGAATTTCAAGATATTCAGGACACTATGAAAAGATCAAATATAAGAATTCAGGGCATAGTAGAAGGAGAAGAATTCCACTCCAAAGGCATAGTAGGCGTCTTCAACAAAATCATAGAAGAAAACTTCCCCCAAATTGGGAAAGAGGTGCCAATGCAGATACAGGAATACTTTAGAACCCCAGCCCGACAAAACCCGGAAAGAACCTCTCCTCGCCATATCATAATCAAACTTCCAAACACACACACCAAAGAAAAAATATTGAAAGCAGTTAGACAGAAAAATCAAGTTACCTACAAAGGCAAGCCATCAGGATCACAGCAGATTATTCAACACAAACTTTAAAAGCTAGACGGAAAGATAACAACTGTCAACCAAGGTTACTTTATCCTGCAAAGCTATCCATTCAAATAGATGGAGAAATAAGGACATTCCATGACAAAAGCAGGTTAAAGGAGTATTTGAAGACAAAACCAGCTCTACAGAAAATACTGGATAGAATCCTCCATGCTGAAGAAAAGGAAAAGTGCACATATAAGGAACTTTAAAAAAAACAAGCAATACTCAAATACTAGTTAACACAAGAGAGCAAAGGTAGAACCGGAGCCACCAAAAAAAAAAAAAAAGGCAAAAGACCTTTTGAAATAACATTTTTAAAGAAAGAGTAGATCAGATTTGACTTATGCTGTTTACCCAGAATAAACATCTAGATTTTAGAACTTTTTTTCTTATAACTTTCCTGAAACTCATTTTTTAAATAGCAAAGCAGATTTGAACATTAGTTGAAATTTTAGAAAATTTTCTTACAAACTCAATATTGGTACTTCAAAATTTAAGCATAAATTTGGAGGCTGTTGTTTGTTAGTAGTTTCGTAGAAGCATAGGAAGATAAAGTAAACTTAAAACCAACAGTTAGAAATTACTTATAAGAAGTTCCCATCTGTTTATAGTGACTTGGCATTCATTCATCATCATGTTGCAGCCAGGATCCTGAGATCCCCTGTGCTTGCAGCCCCTAGCTCTGCAAGGCAGGGAAGCCAAGAAAGAGCCAAATTTTTTCTTCCTAAATTCCATGGAGAGTTTTAGACTTCCCTCAGGGCTATAGGCTACTTTTGGATCTTGCCATTTTTCAACTCTTTAAGAGTAGGAGAGTCTTGGGGATTTGGGAGGTGGGGTTGTTTGTTTTTTGTTTTTTGGTCTATGATCTTAATTACTGTTAGTGTTCCTTCTGGGGGACACACAACAGTAAAAATTGCCTATGCTGCTCAATTCATAATGGCTAAGAGCTGGAATCAAACCAGATGTCCATCATTATTCAAATGGATAACTAAGATGTGGTATATTTACACAATGGAATTCTGCACAGCAATAAGGAACAATGACAAAATGATATTTGAAGAAAAATGGTTGAACCTGGAACAGATCACTCTCAGTGAATTCACCCAATCACAGAAAGACAATTGCCACATAGTCCCCCTCATCTACAGCTCCTAACCTGAATCTACCCGAGATGCCAACATACCTAACAAGCATCTCAATGAACAGACAATAGGGTGAATGAGGAGGGAGGGGAGGGTAAGGGGTGGAGGATACAAAACTGGACCCAAACAGCAATGGTACCATAAAATTCTACATCATAAAAGACAGACAAAATGATTGAACCTTCACCAGGCCCTTAGAGGGAACACCTGAATCACAAGGCCCTGGAGAGGGTATTATGAAGACTGACCTTAATCTTAATCTTCTTCCTCCTCCTCCTCCTCTTCTTCTCCTTTCTCTCTCTCTCTCTCTCTCTCTCTCTCTCTCTCTCTCTCTCTCTCTGTCTCTGTCTCTTTCTCTCCCTCCCTCTTATCTCTATCTCTTTTAAATTACTTATATTTTTCTTTTTTCTCTTCTTGGGTGCTGACCTGTAACTTGTGAGCCATGCTAAAGCTAGGAAAAATTACTCTGAGATTCAAGGAATTGTGTTGTGCATAAGGGAGCAGAAGCATGGTGGCCATTTTTGGAACCTACCTTGTGCCTTCAGGACCAGATGCACAAGATGGTGCATGCATCTGTAGTTTGATTGCTGTGGCTAAAGACCCTGGTGCACCTATTCTCTCCCTCTCTATGTTTAACTCTTTCTCTCAAATAAATAAATAAATAAATATTTTTTTAAATCCTGAGTCTATAAGGGACATTCATGTTGTATTCAGTCCAATTTTGAAGATCTCCATAGTCTGTACCAACTTTTAGGTGGCTGCATAGTCCCAAGTCTCATCTGATATTCAATACTGTCTAGTAACTATAAATCCTGTAAAATAAAAACAAGTAAATGCTACTAATATATAATGACACAGAATAAACATTTCCATTGTTATAAGACATAACAAGGAGAGACTAGACTAATGCAAAATCAATAACCATCAGGTAAGTATCAAACATCTACAGTTCAAGTCCAAAATCTATAACCTGTGGCAACAGTCTTTGGATTTCAAACACCCATCCCCTAGCTGCACTGAGTAGCCAGGGAAACCTTCCATCCTGAGCCAATAGTGTTCCATGGTAGCCATTACATAGGACTGGTATTCCCAAAACATCATTGGTTCTCCATTAAAAACCACAGCCCACCTTCATCTCCACACAACCTTTAAAACAGGAATATCCTACCTTCCATGCCTAATCAGCAGAGGTTCCTATTTAACTTCAGACAGTGGCCTCGTTGGCCACACAGGGAAACCTCCCTATTTCATATGCCACATCCCAGCAGTGACTCCAGGAATCATGAGCACTTCATGACTTATCATTTGGCTTTTGGCTTTACATTTTGGCTAGGATTCATATCCAACCCTACTGATACCTTAAGGCTGGACCCCAGGATCTTCCCCACTGACACCTCCTCCAGAAAGATGGCTAGAGATACAAGTTACAAGGTTAGGAGAGCTAATTATCCCAGATGAAGTTTTCTAGGACTGTGAGTAGCCTAGCTAGAGGGGAACTCCAGAGACATGTTGCATGCTCATTCTCTCTCTCTCTCTCTCTCTCTCGCTCTCGCTCTCGCTCTCGCTCTCGCTCTCTCTCCCTCTTTGTCTGTCACTCTCAAATAAATAAATAAAAATAAACAAAAAAAATTTAAGTATTTAAGGATGGAGAGATGGATAATCAGTCAAAAGTACTTGATTGCAAAGACTGATAGCATGGATTTGATTTCCCAGTACCCATGTAAAGCCAGATACACAAAGGATCACATGTATATGAAGTTTGCAGTGGCTGGAGGCTCCAGTGTGCTTTCTCTCTGCCTCTCTCCATATGGGTTTGGAGGCCATATTCTAAGTCTCCTTTGTTTTGAGATTTCATTGGCCTTAAACAGGTCCATAACCATCAATGAGATTGGGGGGAAACCCAAAACTTCAAGGGTCACAGCATAAAATATTACAACTAAGATGACTGCTATAAAAATTATCTTGATTTAGTAATCCCACACTATTTATTTATATCAAAATATTACATTCTACTTATCAAGTCATAAATTCTGAGTTGTTATTTAAGAGAGAATAAAAATATTTTAATCAAATTTCAGTTTTACTGAGGATACTCAGAACTCATAAAAGTAGAAAATCAGAGGCCAGTGAAATCTCAAAACAAAAGGAGACTTAGAACATGGCCTCCAAGGATCAAGGAAAATTGCAGAAGAACAGACCCAAAGAATGTAAGAGCCACAGGGTGGGAAGGAGTACACTGAAGCATTGTCCCCCAAATACAGATCCCACAGTGAATACTGACAACATCATTGAGAAATAGCCCTCGGTAGAATGGGATGGGGAAGAGGGAATATAACACTATACCCCAATAGAAATACGGTCAACTTTCAGTGTGTTTATATATTACATTTCTCAATTTTAAAAGAAAAAAAAAGAGATTTCAGTCTTGTGGGACTACAGAAAAGGTTTATCTTGCTGGTAGACATCAGAGCTTTCTGTCAGTAATGCGGATATTAAACTGAGAATGGGATTTTGTGACATCATCTTTTTCATTGTTGTTCCTCACTCTGTCCAGGAACATTTGGAGTAGCCTCCATTCTTGTCACACTTGTTAGTTTGAGAAAATATTCTAAGGTATATGACAGATAGTCACATACATAATAGCCTCCTAGATTGATTGATTAGGATTGACCACTCCCTTGCACTTCTCAAGAGCCACATAGGTCTTCTCTCTCCTAAGATAAGCAGCATCATTAGTGTCTACGAATTTATTATATTAAAGTCATTTTTGGACATCCATGAAACAATTATGAAAACTAATCTTTAAAATTATTTAAGTCTGAAATGACAACAAATTCAGTACCAAAACTTGTACTAATACGAACATTCCAGAGAAATGTGGATACAGAGAGAGAGTAATTTCATGGAAAATACTTATGGGTTGTGGACACCAGATAATCTATAAGTCTAATGGGAAAGGCAGGTAAGCACAGTCCCAGGAAAACAAACAAAAAAGAAAATACTAGACTTTGTCTTAAAAGAGTCTTACTGGGATAGTTCTCTCTGCAGGAGGCCAATGTTCTTCCTACAATCTCTTCCTGGTGGAATAAAGCTCACTGATGTTATAGAGAACAAGTTGATTAATGAACATCCAAAATGCTAATTTTTGTATTATGCTTTGTATTTTTTTTAATTGCATACATACTTAACATGGATATGTCATGTGTTGGTACCATCCTTTCCTTCATCCCTGCCCCCATTCCACTGGGGGCACTTTTCAACTGGGTTGCTCATATTCCCCATGGGGTTGTGGGTTATGTGTTATGAGAGCAGCAGTCAGATATTGGGGGCAGGGGCAATGCCTCTGGGTATGACGTCCCAACCTATGGCTCTTCCAATCTACCTGTACCCTCTTCCGCAAAATTCCCAGAGCCATTGTGGGTGTGCTTTAAGTCTGCTTCAGTGATGAGCTCTTAGGAGCCTCTGGATCTCTACTTTGGTTTGTGTTGAGTAGCCACAGCATCTGTCTTCTTAACCCTGGCACTGATTATCAGGCTCAAAATGAAACAGTACTCTTGCTCATTTCCCCAATTCCTCTGTGGTTTTAGCTGGGTCTTGGCTGAAGTGTGAGGGGTGGTTTATTTCCTCCAGATTTGCTGCATTCTGAAAAAGAAAAACAAATTATTCCATGGAAGAGTAAAGTCACCATAGGTGAAATGGGATAAGCATTATTATTTTAGGGAAAGTTTGATGAATATAGCCCCATTTTTAGCCAAAGACTAGCAGGAGCTTGACATTGGAGAGCATAATGGTCTCCATAGGATTCTGACCTGGTTCCAAGTTCCAGATATGGGTGCCTTTCCACTAATCAGACCTCTTAGCCTATCAGAAAGGTATTGGTTACTCACCGAGGCGGGGTGCTACTATTACACTGGCATGTACTTCTTGAAAGGGTGTTTCCTTCTAACTAGCATAGAACACTGGTTGTTCACACAGTGGTCGGATATTTTCCCCTAGTAGTTCATGTAGTGCTTTCCAGCTGTAGATGGGCTGTTTGTGGACTGGCTTTCTTCCAGATTCCAGCAAGGTCACTCCATGGTATGTGTCAGCAGCATATGTTGTCTTCAGCAATAGGGTCTTATCTTTTACTTCGGGTGGGTAATCAAGTGCTTTGACAGAAACCTGTCTTGCTTTGGGGACCTCATAGATCTCTCTTATCAATAACTCATCATTGATAGCAACTGATTTCTGGCACTGGGAGTTACAGGCCAAAGTCAAAAAACATATTAAGGTTAGGCTTCATACTACCTCTCTAGGAACTTTCTTTTCATGTTCTTCCCCCATGATCCTATTCAGGGTTAAATCTTTTAATCTACATTCAAGGATGAAGGTTTCTATGGTACCATTTAATTGGTGATATAGGTTTGTGGCATTTGTCTTTCTGTGATTGTTGTTGCTGAGTATGATCTGTTCCATGTCCATCCATTTTCCTATAAATTAAATTGTACTTTTTCTTACTTATGAGTAGAATTCCATTGTGTAAATGTACCACAATTTTGTTATCCATTATTCCAGTGATGGGCACCTGGATAGATCCCCATTCTTAGTTATTATGAATTGAGCATGGTTGAATTAAACATAGTTGGGCAAATATATCTGCAGGGAAGCATGGGTCATTCAGAGTAAATGCACAGTGAGGGAATATTTGTGTCTGTTGGTAGTTATATATTCATTTTTTTCAGGAATCTCCAAATTGATTTCCATAGTGGTTGTACAAGTTTGGATTCCCATCAACACTGAATGAGAGTTCCTCTTTCCCCACATCTTCAGGAAAATTTCTTGTCATTTGATTTTTTAATGATTTCCATCCTTACTGGAGTATGGTGGGATCACATAGTTATTTTAATTTGCATTTCCCTGATGGTTAGGTATGTTGAACATTTTCTTAAGTGTGTATTAGCCATTTGTATTTCTCCCTCTAAGAACTCCCTGTTCAGTTCTCTGCAACATTTTTGAGAGGTTTGTTGATTTTTTTTTTATTGTTTAGTTTTTGGAGTTCTTTGTAGATTCTGGATATTAGGCCTCTGTCAGTGGCATAGCTGGTGAAAATTTTCTCCCATTCTGTGGGTAATCTGTTGGCTATGATTATGGTATGTTCATATGTGCAAAAGCCTTCTAGATTCATAAGATCCCATTGGTTGAATAATTATTAAATTTCCTTGGCTACTGGAGTTTTGATCAGGAAGTCTTTCCCCACTCCTCTATTGTGGAGAGTTCCTCCAGATTTTCTTCCAGTAGTAGAATAGATTCATATCTTATATTTAGGTTTTTACTCCACTTGGAATTGATTTTTAATGTATGGTGACATGAGTGGGTCTAGTTTCATTTTTCTACATGTGGTTATTTATGAAGATGCTATCTTTTCTTTTTTCTAGTCTATATTATTGGCATATTTGTCAAAGATCAAGTAGCTATAGCTACTTGACCTAAGGTCTGGGTCTTCAATTCTATTCCATTAATCTATATTTTTTTATGCCAGTACCATGCTGTGCAATATAGCTTTAGGTTGGGTATGGTGATACTTCTAGAGGTGTTTTTTGTTGTTGCTGATTTTATTGTTGCTTTGCTTTTTTTTTTTGGCTGAGGATGTGTTTTGATATCCAAGGCCTGCTGCCATTCCATATGAATTTTGAGATCAATTTTTTCTATCTCTGTGAAGAATAATGTTGGAATTTTAATTAGTATCACATTAAATATGTGTATTGCTTTTGATAGAATTACCATTTTCACAATATTAATTCTACCTATCCAGGAGCATGGGAGGTCTGTCCATCTTCTCAATTCCTCCTCAATTTCTCTCTTGAGTGTTTTTATGTTTTCTTAATATAGGTCCTTCACATCCTTGGTTAGTGTTATTCCAATGTAATAGGTTTTTTTGTTCATTTTGTTTTGTTTTATGGCTATTTAAAATTATACAGCCTCACTTATTTCTCTGTATCTTTGTCCTTTGTATATAGAAAGGCTAATGATTTTTGTGTGTTGATTTTGTATCCATCACTTTACTGAAAGAATTAATCACCTTTATATCTGAATGCTAGAACTTTTTAGGTCATGCCATGGTTCATAATTTTTTTGAATTTAATCTAAATTTTTGGACTCCTGAACTATTTCTTCTGGCTTGTCTTCCTGCTATGAGGTTCTGTTCTACACATGATTAACTCTGTTCTTGAGGGTTTCTAGAGAGGTTTTCATTAGTTAAATTTGGTTTGTATCATCTGTTGCCTTTTTCTGTAAGTGTCCATCTGTTTGTTGAGTTCCAATTTCAGGTCATATGTTGATTTTTGTAAAGCTTCTTAGAATTCATTCTTGAATTTATTATGTCTTCATTAAGCTTAACTATCTGGTTATTGAGATCCTCTATGTTTTTGGCTCACCTTCAGTTCATTTCTCTCTCTTTTGAAGTATGGTTTTCATCTATTAAGTTAAGCCTAATGTTGCAGTCAGGATCACATTGCTGGTAGAAATCACCCAACCAAGAGCAGCTTATGGGAAAAAAGAGGTTTATTTTGGCTTACAGGCTCGAGGGGAATCTCCACAATGGCAGGAAAAAATGATGGTATGAGCAGAGGGTGGACATTACCCCCTGGCCCACGTAAGGTGGACCACAGCAACAGGAGAGTGTGTCAAACACTGGCATGGGGATACTGGCTGTAACACCCATAAGCCTGTCCCCAATAATATGCTGCCTCCAGAATTGATAATTTCCAATTGCCATCAGCTGAAGATCTAGCATCCAAAACATCTAACTTTATGGGGGAAACCTGACTCAAATCACCACACCTAGTGAAGAAAGATATGTGGATTTCATTTATAACTGTTAGTGTTTTGGTGATTTGCCACCAGTTCTGCCATTTGCTTGGCCAGGGTCTCATATCTTGTGTTTTCAATTTGGAGTTCTATTCCTGCTGCCTCCTCTATGTTTTCATTAGAGACTTCCATTGTGGGACTCTTGTTTCAGATCTCTCAGTTTGTTGTTTTATGTTGTTTCTTTTACACTGCATTCTACCCATCTCAGTGTGGAATATGATTTTTTTTTAAATTTTTATTTATTTATTTGAGAGCGACAGACACAGAGAGAAAGACAGATAGAGGAAGAGAGAGAATGGGCGCGCCAGGGCTTCCAGGCTCTGCAAATGAACTCCAGACACGTGCGCCCCCTTGTGCATCTGGCTAACGTGGGACCTGGGGAACCGAGCCTCGAACCAGGGTCCTTAGGCTTCACAGGCAAGCGCTTAACTGCTAAGCCATCTCTCCAGCCCTGGAATATGATTTAATTAAGGAAAAGCAGGAGTTTTCCCTTGTAGTGTCTTCAGTGAACATTCCATTTTATGTTTGAATAGAATAGGATTGCGGTGACTTTGTATTTTGTGATGTGCAGGTTGTGGAGGTCATAAGTGTACCAGTAGCTCTGGGCTGGTGCTTACTACCAATGGTAGTTTTGGAGGTCAATGATCCCTTTGACCTGTTCTCAGCTGTGTCTTACCTGTGGCTCAGGGGCTGCAGCACTTGCCCTTTGCTCCTACTGTACCCATATGGGCAGTTTATAGAGGATTCACTGGTTCCCCTGGCAGGTGATTGCCTGATATTCAGTGTCCCCATTCTGGGGCTGAGGTGATGCCCCATGAAATTACTGGAAGTGGGTTAGACCATTGAAGAGATGGTGGGGGATCACTGGGTGCCACAGGCTAGGCCAGATCAAGGAGTTGGCTGATGTGGGGGAGACAGGAGTACCCATCAAGGGGTGTACACAAGAGCACTTTAAGGAAGCACAGGGTGTGGAGGGTCTGCAATTGGGGAGTGAGGCAGCCTGCAAGCAAGATGTCCACCAAGAATGTGAGACAGAGAAGTATGTGTGGGCTCTGGGGGAGCCTGTGAGAGCATGGGAAACAGGGGAGTGGCAAGTCAGACATGGATTCAGTTCATGGAGCCTGTGAGAGCACAGCAGGAGAAGGGAAGTACTGGTACCTGTGGGAGCATGTCGGCAGAGAGGGTAGCACAGGTGGGCCATGAGCTCCATCCAAGGAGTCTGCAAGAACATGGTGAAAGACAAGGGAGCACATGTGGATTGTGAGCACAGTGGAGGTGCCTGGGGAAGGGTGGCAGGAAACAGGGAAACATGAGAGTCTGCATGAGTATGGCAGAAGACAGGGGAGCACATGGGCCTCATACAGAAGCAGCAGTTAGGGGAAGACAGGGGAGGCACATGGACCATGGTGGTGAATCTTGTCAGGGAGTTAGGGGTGCTGTGGCTGGGGTGAGTGGCTGAGGGGACCCAAGGGTCCAGTGGGCTACTTGAGAGCATGGGAATCAGCAGATTCCCAACTGTGTCCCTCCATGACCACCCACTAGAGGTCTGCTAAGGCCCCACATATCTTGTCTGATATTACCTCAAGGGCTGAAGCATGGTTAGGAGGCTACCATCTTGATGGGAAGTCTGTGTTGTGTATTTTCTCCTTATTGTGATGTACGACATTGTAAGAAGCAAGAAATCTTGAGACATCATGCTCTCTCACAAAAAATAGCTGACTGCTGTTCCCACTGTACATAAACCACAATCCCATGGGGAATACCTGTGATCCCACTGAGGAGCATCCCCAGTGGAATGGGGGCTGGGACAAGGAAAAAGAGGGTACCAACACATAAAATGTCCATATAAAACATCTTGTTAATAATAATAATAAATATTTTTTGAAAGCAAGCCAAAAACTCCTTGTGACACAAGAGAAAGAGCCTTTCCTAGAGTTAGCCAGTGCTTCCAAGTATCACCAGGCAACTCCAGGACGCTGTGTTGTGTAGACTAGCCACCTAAAACTTCCTCCTTTATGGAACCATACACCTTAGGAGAGTCCTCCTCTGCCTTAGTCATTCAAGGTCCAGGGGCTTGGAAACTAGGAACTACACAAAGCCCATATCAGTTATCTAAACTAGCCCTTCCCAGTGTAACCTATGCCCTGCCCTATGTTTCATATACCATGGGAGTTTTCATGGAAGTTCAGCTTTCCTTTCTTCCCTTGGTCTTCCCTAGTATGATCCTCCATACTGTGCCCCAGCACTCATCTCTGGGACCTATAAGGATAATACACTTGTTTTCCAAGCCTCTCCTCTGTCTTCATGCTACCCACTGACTGATCAAAATAAAAATGAGAATCTCATCCAAAAAGATACTTTACCAGAAACATCTAGAATCATGCTGGATATGTGGGTACTATCACCCAACTCAGTTATCAAGATTAAACATTACACAATATTTTTTAAAAATATTTTTGTTCATTTTTTATTTATTTATTTGAGAGTGACAGACACAGAGAGAAAGACAGAGGGAGGGAGAGACAATGGGTGCACCAGGGCTTCCAGTCACTGCAAACGAACTTCAGACGCGTGCGCCCCCTTGTGCATCTGCCTAACATGGGACCTGGGGAACTGAGCCTCGAACTGGGGTCCTTAGGCTTCACAGGCAAGTGCTTAACTTCTAAGCCTCTCTCCAGCCCTACACAATATTTAATGTCATCATATAGGCACATATTCTTCTGAGGTTTAAATGTGCCCATATACTGTACCATTAAATGACAACTTATTGTCACTTTTACCTTCCCATATAAAAATTTCCAGTTTTGTATATCAAGGAACAACTTTCTGTGAAAGCATCTATCAATTTAAAAACTTGGAAAGACACCCAGGCTCCATATAACCTACCTTGGATCTTCTTGGTTAAAGGCAAATTATAACCAAGAATAACAAGATATTGAGAGCACATGAGACATTACATCCAGAAGACAATAAAAAAATTGCCTGTGATAAAAATCAGATAATGAAAAAATATATTGGCCATTTAAAACGTAATTCACAAAATTTAAATGTTAAAATCAAAATTAAAAGGTGAATATAAGTATGAAAAGGAGAAAAGAGGGAATATATGAGAAAAGAGATTAAAAATCTGCTGGCTAAGGGAATAGCCAACAGAACAGAAAACAATTAGGGGAATATATTACCAAAACAACATGGAGCACATGCTTTCTGAGACTAATAATAATAATAATAAATGCAAGTTAGGGTAACCTACAAAACACTAAATTGTCATTTCAATTATTAAAGGACTAATGTTTAGAAACAGCTTCACAAAACTTCAGAGAACATGGTATAATGGGAATAATCTAGAGTAAGAAAATAAGAGCTTCTATGAAGTTCTCCAAACCAATCCAACATCAGATTTCTCTTCACTTTCACAAAATGATAGAGAAATGAACTGCCCCCTGGGGCTGTCACATTTCTGCATCTTCTAATGGTCAACCCTTGACATTGGAGCACCTACCCAGCTTTATAAGTCCTGTTTTCTCATCTGCCCACACAACAGTTGAACTTTTTTGCATATCTATGTGTGGAATGTGTGCCTGTGTATATGCATGTGGGTACATGTTTGTGCACATGGTCAGGAACATGTGTGCATATGTATGTGGAGACCAGAGATTAATGTCAAGTGTCTTCCTTCATTGCTTCTCCACTTTATTCAGGCAGGGTCTCTCAGTTAAGTCCAGAGCTACAAATTCAGCTGGTATAACTAGCCAGCTTACCTGGGAATCCCATCTTTGAGTCCCAAGATCTGTGATTACATGTGAGCTACCATGCCTTCTAGGCATTTACATAGATGTTAGCGGTGAAAACTTCAGATCTCACACTTGTGCTGCAACTTGTGCACACTGAGTAATTTCCCCAGAAACACCACTCATATAAGTTTTAAATATTTTTATTTGTTTGTTTAAGACACACAGAGAGAAAGAGTATGGTCAGCTAGGGCCTCCTGCTACTGTAAAACTCCAGATGCATGCACTACTTCGTGCATCTAGCTTTCCATGGATAATTTGGAATTAAATCTGTGCCATCAGGGTTTACAAGCAAGTGCTTTTTCATTAAGCCAACTCTCTAGCACCCCCAATATAAGTTTTTGACAATGTGCCTTAATTCCCTTCTCTAACTAGACTGAAAACCCTAAAGATTTCCTGACACTTAAAAGAACAAAATGTATGTGCTATAAGCAGTCATGAAAGAAGTAACAACCTTGAGTGTGATAAACACGTTGCCATGTGGTTTGGTTCACCAGACTTCAGTGCTTGAGTAATTCTCCAGGAACATGCTTAGCGCAAGAGATAAACTTGCAAAGTGCTAAATGAATACCAATTTGCTTTCCCAGACTCCCTGCAGTCTGCTTTGTGACTGGCCTTGCTCTTGCCAAACCTACTATTAGAACCTACTATTGGAACATATACTGGGTTTAGATGAAGAGTGAGGTCAAAGGAGGAAGCAAAAAATAAAAGGGGAGTGATGGATTTGTAAATTCCAGAGTAAGGTTCTACCTGCCAAAGGCCATTACTGTGCAGAGACCCCCTGAGTGAAGCCACTGTCACCATGTCTGACCAGGAGAAAAAGCCTTCAACTGAGGATTTGGGTGATAAGAAAGAAAGTGAATACATTAAATTAAAAGTTATTGGACAGGATAGCAGGAAGATTTACTTCAAAGTGAAAATGACAACACATTTAAAGAAATTCAAATAATCATACTGTCAAAGACAGAGAGTTCCAATGAATTCACTCAGGTTTCTCTTTGAAGATTAGAGAATTCCTAATAATCATACTCCAAAAGAACTGTGAATGGAGGCAGAAGATGTGATTAAAGTTTATCAGGAACAAACAGAGTGTCATTCAAGAGTTTTTTATTTTTTTATTTTTTTCTTTCCCATCAATCCTTTTTTATTTTATTTTATTTTTTTATTATTATTTATCTATTATTTTATTTTTTATTATTATTTATCTATTTGAGAGAGACAAACACAGAGAGAACGGCAGAGAGAAAGAGACAATGGGCACACTGGGGCCTCCAGCCACCGTGAACTCCAGACGCATGCGCTCCCTTGTGCATCTGGCTAACGTGGGTCCTCAAACTGGGGTCCTTAGGCTTCACAGGCAAGTGCTTAACCGCTAAGCCATCTCTCCAGCTCTCCTTTTTTATTTTTAAAAACTAATTCTTTTTTAGTATTTAATGCTGGCATTCCACCTCTTTAGAACTTATTGTGATTCGAATCCTAGTGTTCAGTGTCCATTGCTGGTTGTTTTTTGTGCTGATTTGTAGTGTTCAGACATCAGCCTTCATCATATTGCCTTTTCCCTTTTAAAACTTTATGTGTGCTCAGAGAGGCCACCTTTTTTAGGACTGCATTTTCAGGTTTGTGGTGATAAATAATATTGACCAATTTGAACATTTGTAATGACCTTCTAATTGGCCCTGAAGCTGTAGCATGTAATTGCTTCACTCCTGGACTATGATTTTTAGTGGAAGGTGGAAGATTTTCAGAGAACTGAACTATGGGAAAATGACCTATCCTCAACTTGAAGCAACCTGTAAAATCTGAGGGTCTGGACCAACAGTACCAAGTTTGGAGTCAAGTGACAGACACGATGAGGTCATGACTAACTCTGAAGATGGATTCTCTGAGAAAGAAAACATTTTAACACAAAAAAATACTCTCAGAAGATTCCAGAAAAGTTCTAATTTTCATGAGCATTTAATAAAATTACTCATGCTTACGTGTCTTCAAGAACACTGATCTTTTTATCTTTTATTTTTTTGTACTTTTTAGCTTGGGACATGGGTTTTCAATGGACACCATACCAGCTGGAAACAAAAATCAGTAGCAGAGGACCCTAAGCTAGAAAAAGGCTATGGGGGGGGGGGAGAAGATAGAAGGACTTTAGGGGATGGTATTGTATGTATGGAAGTAGAATAACAGATTATAGGGAGGGGAAAGGCCTAAGCTATGTCCGGAGAAGAGATTGCATAAAAGAAGGGTGGGGGGGAGGGTCAATAAAAATTCAAATATTTTGAATAAGACATATGAAAATTTACTTTCTTGAATAACAGCACATCCAAAAGCCATAGATTGTTACTAGAAAATTTTCACTGCCAGGGATGGGATACCTTCCAGTGAGTTGTTGGCCAGGGAAGTTCCTGTTGCCTCTAAAACATTATAGGCTATTACCAAGGCCCTTGGTTTCCCATGAAAAAGAGATGGTAAGACCCTATTGCTGAAGACTTCACATGCCTGAGAGGCAAAGTCACTGTAAAATCAAGCTGGTGCTGAGAAGAAAACCTTCTCCGTATAGCCCAGCCAACTGAAAGCTGGAAAAAGCTGCACTGTATGCAGCCTTATGGGAGACAGAAGTCATCAGTGGTGAAACCAGTGGACACTGGAAGCCTCAAGTTTGTCCAGACAGGAAAAATGACTGAATGAGCACAACAGTGGCATGTCTGCTCTGGGAGAAACTAACTGCTCTCTAATTGGACTGAAGGCCCACTCAATGGGAGGGAATATGTGCTTACTGAAAACCTAATCAAAAGCCTATGGCAGGGGAAGTCATGAGCCTTTGGGGTATAAAGCCTGCTCTTGTCTGGGTAAATGCATATATTACTCTCAAGAAATTGCCCTGAAATCACTATACTTAATGTTCATATTCATATATTAATGCTACTCTCACTTTTGGTTAGAGAAGCTTTTCTTTTCAAATGGCTGTGACCACTGGGATGACCCAAAAGGCAACAAAGTGCTTAGAAGAAGGGACTGAGGAGTGTCCAGCACTGAAACATCTCACACTTGTCAAGGCTCAGGGTCCATTGTGGAAGAGGTGGCAGAAAGAATGTAAGAGCCAAAGGAAGGGTACCACTCCTTACATCTAATTGTCTGGACAGAAATTGGCCTCGATATCCAAGATCTCACAGTGCCTAGCAATATCTACACAAGACCCTCATAATAGAAGAAAAAGATGATGACATCAAATTAAAAGAGAGACTAATGGAGAGAGGGAGGGGATATGATGGAGAGCAGAGTTATGAAGGGGAAAGTGGGGGAAGGGAGGGAAATACCATGATTTGTTGTGTGTTCATAAAGAAATTGTCAATAATATATATACATATATGTTTTTAAAAAAAGAAAGTAAAATGTGGTACCTGTGTTCCTTCCAATGTTGTATCTGCAAGACAAATACAACCATTAAGTTCCATTGCCCTGCCCTGTCTGTGAGCTCTTGCACAGTTCTGATTTCATGAGTAGGACCAAACATTAAATAATGGAAACTTTCTTGCAAGAGAAAATCTATATGAATTTTGCAGAGCTGTTTCTCTTGCTTTCATCAAGCATACTGAAAATTACTGTGGCTACCACCAGCAGTCAGGTGGTGGTGTTCCGTCCTTGTAGAGGCTAGCATTGTCCCAGGGTCTACATTCAGATTTGACAATAGAGATTGCATCTAGTGGAGGAAAATGCATGCCCACCTAATCTCAATGGAATTGGCCCTTGTTTTGTTACACTGTAGATGTGCTAGGGGGAAAATGTCTGAAAGTAGATGAAAGATAACAGCAGCCCCTTAAAGGATATAATTCTTGTATCAGTAAAGAAAATCATTCCATAAAACATATCTTCTTCTGACCAAAAGGAATCTTCTCCAAATTGGAATTATGTTGGGGAAAATGAGGGTATTCTGTTGTGCTTAGGTGGTGCAGGCCAGTAAACCACCCATGTTATGATCCAGACCCCAGTCCTGAGCCATCCTACTGTAAGAAGGAAGCAATCTCAGGTTGCAGATGCAGCAGATGCAGTGAGCAGGGGATGGGAGCTACTTCTGTCTATAACTAGCTTCTGGCTCTGGGGCTTCACAGGCCCGACCACAGTAACCATGCCCACTTTGCATTGGGCGGTTGCATGCTACCCCATGGGCCCTGTCAACTTGGGATCCCATTAACCTTGTTACATTTATTTAGGGGCTGAATGCAATAGACACAGTTCCAGCCACAATTCTAACCTACCAGAAAAGAGGACTGCAATGTTGTATAGATACTTAAAAGTTAGTATCTTTCCTTTCCGCATTTCTTCCTCACAATAATGTGAAAAGAATGTTCACAATAAACTCCCAGTGGGGTTGAGGAGAGTGAGTAAACTAGTGGTAAGGTCTAGTATAGTGACACACCCAATTTCACATTTCAATAACCCTAAACCTTACCACCCTTTCTCCACATTAAACCAGGGGAGATTAGACAAATTCACTGTCTTAATTGTGGGCACCTTTGGCTCCGTGTGTCATCCAAACAACTTTCAGTCCTTTCTACTTCACTGAAAAACAACATTAAATACAGACTCTCTGCTAACTAGGCCTATTCTATACCTTCCAATCTGACCCAATCCAAGTTTTTGGTTTCTTTCATTAATCTACACCCTTAAGAACCATTCCCACACATGTGTTCCAGATTAATTACTCTCAATATGATAGGAAATTAAAGTGGCATTTTTGGAAGAAGGTGCTTCTCCTCATGGATCACATTTTGTACAACTCTTTAACAGAACAGCTTAAAATCAAGACTCACTAGCAGTATGGGAGGAAGGAGTAAGAAGGACCTAGAGAGACTCGGGCCTGCACAGCACCTGCCTCACAGCAACCATCACAGTTTTGAAGCAGGTAGTTTACCAAGGATAGCTTAACAATCCAGGACCCCCACCAGCGTTGAGCTACACATATATCCCTCTCCTGACAAAGCAACTGGTCACTCTGACACAACTACACCATAACAACTCCTTGCAACTCATGGTAAAGCACATCTTGGAACTAGAAGCACTGGGCCAATACAGTTTGGAATGGTTTTAAAGGTATATGCAGCGAAGCAAACTGTGGCCCATAGTGAAGTTAGGGAAAAACTCCTACCTACCATTTTATGCCTATACATGATCAGTTACATACATGATTAAAATCAGGTGCATCAGGGGAAAAGGCATGAAGAGTGAACAAAGGTTTATGTAACCCAAGACCCTCATTCAGAACAAAAAAATACCCACACCCTATCCCTAAGAACCAAATTTTTTCCTAAACCAACAACACGAAGCCCTGGACATAACCAGGGGCTCATGAGCAAATCTTACTCAGAGACCAATGCTTCTTTAGAGCGGAGTTACTTTGTAAGTTTGATTTGCTTTTGAATAAAAATACTTTGCTAAACCAGATGTGGTGGTACAAGCCTTTAATCCAACATTCAAGAGATAGAGGTAGAAGGATTGCCAGGAGTTCAAGGCCACCCTGAGACTATACAGTGAATTCCAGGTCAGCCTGATCTAGAGTGAGAACTTACTTCGAAGAACAAAAAACAAAACAAACAAGCAAATAAAACTAAATCCACTGCTATTCTATTTGCTTTTTAATTCTTTGAACAAAATATCAAAAACGTGGTCACATTTGCTCAAGACAGGTGCATATAATAACAACTTCCTTAGTCAAAGAGCTTGAATTTTTTCTGATATATGGAGAACTTTTTTCTACTAGCAGAAATTTAGGTGTTTTATGCCTCCAGATACACAAGGGCATTTTTAAAGTGGGTCTTTTTGAAGTTACCAAGACCTTCATCTGGTCTTAATATAGACACAACAGGCCTCCAAAATAGCATTAGACTCCCATTGTTTCCCTGTTAATGCTCTCATTTTAATGGTAGACACTCTGTGAGTCAAGAAAGTAAATTTACATTATTATTCAGTCAACTATAGAATGAGAGTCTGGGTTTGGGTTTTAGAATCTCAGCCCCTCATTCAAAATCATACAAAACTAACATAAAATGGATGAAATACTCAAACTTGAAAACTCATCTATACATCTAGAAGAAAAAAGAAAATCTCTACAGTATTGTCTTGGAAATGTGATTACATTTATATGACTTCAAAAACGTAAGACATGACGAGCAAAACTGGCCAAATGTCAGGACATCCAACCACAAGGTTTCAGCAGAGCTGCTATCGAATGCTGTCTTCAGCATGGCATAGCTGTTGCCCTTGCCAACTCTCAAGTGGGTGTGGTGACATTTATGACACACACAAGATTGTCCCCACTAATGTTTTGTCGTGGGGGACAGGTAATCGGGAGGCCCCACCTAGGATCACTTTGGCTATGCAGAGTCTTTGTGGTTTCCTATGAGTTTTAGAATTATTTTTCAGTATATGTGAAGAATGTCACTAGAAACTTGATAGATATTACATCAGAACTTCCTTTTTGACTTTTCTTAAATTTTTTATTATAGACATACTTAGTATGGACACATCATGTGTTGGTACCATCGTTTCCCTCGTCCTTGCCCCTATTCCACTGGGGACCCTTCTCAGTGGGTTTGCTTGTACTCCCCATGGGATGAGGGTTCTGCGTTGTGAGAGCAGCGGTCAGATATCTGGGGGAGGGGGCAATGCCTCTGGGTATGACATCTGATTACTTTGGTAATGTAGCTTTGTTTGTTTGTTTGTTTGTTTGTTTGTTTGTTTGTTTGTTTGAGGTAGGGTCTCACTCTAGTACAGACTGACTTGGAATTCACTATGTAATTTCAGGGTGGCCTTGAGCTCTCTTTGATGCTCCTCCTACCTCTGCCTCCCAAGTTCTGGGATTAAAGGTGTGTGCCACTTTGCCAGGCTAATGTAGCTATTTTTGCCATACTAATTCTTCTGATCCAAAAACACAGATCTTTGCATTTCCTTGTGCCTCTACAATTTAGTTCTTCAGTGCCTTGAAATTTTCATTGTTGAGATCTTTCTAAAAATATTTTATTTACTTCCTTAAGAGAGAGAGGGGAGAGAGAGAGAGAAAGAGAGAACTGGCATGCCAGACCTTCTAACCACTGCAAATGAACTCCAGATGAATGTGCCATCTTTTGAGTCTGGCTTATATGGATACTGGGGACTTGAACCTGGCTTTGCAGGCAAGTGTCTTAACATCTAAGTCATCTTTCCAGCCCCTATTGTAGAATCCTTTACTTCCTTGGTCAGATGCATTCTTAGGTGTTATTTTTAAATGTGCACTGAAAATTTATTGTAAGCTTTCTATTTTGATTTTAATAAATTTAAATTTTAGTTTTTAAAATTATACTCTTAATGCCTCCTCCCCTGTCCCCACTCTATTGAGGACCCTCCCTCAGTTAAGTTACTGGTATTCACTATAGGATCATGGGGTCTTCTCTCAGTCTCGGTTTGTGGGGAGGACCATGCCCTGGGCTAACTTTACACACTCTGCAGCTCTTAAAATATTTCCCTCTCTTATTCCTCATTGTTCCCTGAGCCTTGGCTGGTGTGTTATCCATCTGATATAGTGCTGAGTTCTCTGTAGTTCTGTATTTGATGAGGTTTGAGTGACCACACTGCTTGTCACATCTCCCTGGAACTGGTTGTCAGGTTAGCAGTGAGGGCAGTACTTGTGTCACCACTTCCTCTGCAATGTCTCCTGGGCTCTTGTAGATGTCAGACAGCTGGTCTGTCTTGTGGTAGGCAGTCAGTTATCCTTCCTTGTTGTATTGATGGATCCTGGATCTCCTCAATAGTCTTACCATCTGTAAAATAAAACAGGTTCTCCAACCAAAAATGATAGCAGCTTGAATTAAAGGGGATAAGCATAGACATTTAGAGTTGATATGTGTACTGCTCTTCTTTGCCAAAGAGCAGTGGAAGTTCTCTCTGGAGTCTATGAATTTCCTATCCATGGGATTATGTCTTGGTTCCCAGTGCTAAGTATGAATTCTCTCCCACTGAGCAGGTCTCATATTCCATGCTACAGTTGATTACCCATCTAGGCTGAGTGCCACTGCTGCACAGGTTTGCCTGACTGGCTGATTTCATAACTTGCAGTATCTCCTGCTTATCTACACTGTTGGTGATCATTATCCCCCAGCAGCTCCTGTAGCGCTTTCCAGCACTAGTCAGGAATGGGCTGGTTTCCCTTTCTTTTGCAGCATGGCCTCTCCATGTCCTGTGACTGCAGGCTGAAGTGTCTTCAGCAATAGGGTCTTACCTTTTAGCTCTGGCAGGTAACCAAGTGCTTTGGCAATGGCTTGTATTTTTGGGGGGACTTCATGGGTCTCCCTGACCAAAAGTTCACTGCAGAGAGTAACCCAGTTCTGGCCCTAGTATTTGCCAGCTGAAGCCTATGGTTTTAGGATTGAGCTATTTCTACCTTCTACAGGGCACTTCTCTCCAGGCCATCACCTTCCCAGCACACACACACACACACACACACACACACACACACACACACATCCTCTTATTGAGGGTTATATCTTGCACATTGCTGTCTAGGAGGCATGTTTCTATGGTACTGATGTATATTGTGATTAATTCTGTAGTTCCCTCTCTACTCATCCTCCCTTCCCCCTAGTCCCCATACCATTCTTCTCCCTATATTGTATTTTTTTCCTTCTGACCCTCTAATTGCTTGTTGAACAGCCATCCTCCCCTCACTCCCTATTTCCCTTTTCTCCTAGGTTCATTCTAGCTCCATGTCAGAACTCCTGATACTTATTACCACTTACAATCAACTCAAGTTGCTCCAGACTAGGAACCACATTTAAGAGAGACCATGTAGTATTTGTCTTTATGAGCCTGGGTGATTTCTCATTGTGATTTTTTTTTCCCCAAGTCCATCCATTTTCCTGACATTTTCATTATTTCATTTTGCCTTACTGCTCAGTAAAATTCCATTGTGTAGATGTGCCCTGTGTTCATTAAACATTCATCTGTTAAAGTGCATCGGGGTGCTGATTCCAGTCCCTGACTATTGTGAAGAGCAGTGAGGAACATGGTTGAGCAAGAGGCTCTGTAGTAAATAGTAGAGTCTTTCGGGTATATGCCCAATAGTAGTAAAGCTGGATAAAATGGTAGACAGACTTTCAGCTTTTTGAGGAGTCTCCATACTGATTTCCATAGTGGCTGTAAAAGTTTGCACTACCCTTCAGAAGTTGGTGAGGTTTCCTCTTTCCCCACACTCCTGACAGCGTGGTATTAGCACTTATTTGAACATCCCTATATGTATCACTCTTTTGAACTCTTTTGGATCTCATCTAATTCACTGATATTGGAGCTTCCATCAGAGTCCATAATCTTGGTCTCCATAGGATTCTGACTCAGTTCCTGTTCCAGCTATGGTTTTCTTTCCACTGAGCAGATCTCTTAGCCTCTGACCGATTTTTTTAACTGCCTTTATTTTTTTCAGGAGAAGCACTGGCAATGTACAAGAGGAACTATGTTGAAGGGTGAAGTGTCACTTCTATGGAACTATTTGCACAGAACAACATGTCTTTTAGGGCAGCCTAAATCCATGTTACTGATTATGGTCACCCATATTTAACTACATAATTATATTATCTTATTCCCTTTGAAGTGAGAGCTATGTTTCTGCATAGATACTCAAGAATCCACAATGATTACATTAAAAAATATATTTTCTTCCTTTACCCATCAACCAAAATAACAAACAGGAATGAAGCAAGCACTGCTTAGCTCACCACTCTTCTGGTCATGTCTGCTCAGTGATGTACTTCACGTGCATGCTTTACCCACCCTCACCCTCACACCAGCATAGGTCACTGTTTCTGCTTTTATCAGCACTGGAAATATCTGGCTCTTTATTGATTTCTGCTCCTGTTTCTTCCATACAACCCTTTTATAGCTTCTAGTCTCTACCAAGAACCTCTAATCATGAGTAATCCCTTCATCCAACCCAAGCTGCTAGAGGCAGTCTTGTATCCTTCTTTCTCCTGGTGGTCAAACAAGCTGGTTTTGCAGAAACCCCCAGGGAAAGAGGGCCTTCTTTAACATGCCAGCAGGGAATTCTGGAACAGTCTCTGGATACCTGTGCAAAGCTCCTCTGTCTGAGGAGTGGCCGTCAATATCTCTGTTTCTTAAAAATTTCTTATAAGAGGAAATATTTTCCTTCAGATCAGCCATGGACCCTGAGAGCTATATTTCCTTGCAACTTCTCCATTAGCAAAAACTGCCAAAAAGTAAGAAATCAGAGTGCCACTGTGTGGCAGCATGTGATACTTGCAGGACACCTGATAAACTCGGTGACCTGTTTTAGTCAAGGTTATCAGATAACTAGCTTTAGCCTAAAGTTGAAAGTCAGACTTCATGAGTCAGAGCAGTTTCATGAACCACCCTACTACATGTATCCAACCTTCCCACTTTGTTTTTCATAACATTCTTCTATTGACAATTCCCTGGATCAGCACAAGGTGGTTCTCACTCCACTGGTCACTGCCGTGAAGACCTGGAAGGAGAGGAAGGAATTTCTGACAGAGAATAAGATGACTTCTGGTGGGGAATAGAATATGGTAACAGGTCAATCTTTTCATCAATTTAAATTTCCAAGCCCTCATTCTCTATGAAAAAGTCACAACTGTTGTGTAGGACAATTAAGTCCCTACACACATACACCACATACAAACACAGAAGTCTCTCTAAAATTGGCATGGCACTTCTTATTGAGGTATAACAGAGAGAAATCAGCAGCTTGTGGTAACAGGACCTCAAAGTGATTAGCTTTTTCCTTGACTAAATGCAGAATATCACATTGAGCCTACATGAAGAACCTGACTTTTTTTTTCCTTATTTCTTTCCTGCAAAGTTATACCCTCTGGGAAAGATTTCTAGAAGTTTAATCTTACACCCTTCCTAGAGAACTAATATTTCTGGGAATATTGCCCCTTTCTCAGAAATCCTGAACCCTATCTAAATAAACCTTAAGATTTCCAAGGATGTTGTACCTTTCCCAGAGAACCCTGGCCCCCTACTAAGATAAACCTTGAGATTTCTGGGAACCTATCTCATATCCTGCTAAGCCTGGTCTTTCTCCCCTGAAGCACATCTCCAACCAATCACATAATGAGATATCTTCCTCCCTTCCTTCCTGTCCCACAGTATTCCCTCCCTTCTATCAAGTTCTAATAAACCTCTTCAAAATTCTATATTTCACTTTCCTGTGGTTTGTGAAATCTATTCATCAAATTCTTAAGACAAGAATCCAAAAAGGCCACTGACTCAGTGGAAACTTTGTGTGAGACCATTAAGTGTCTGGTGCCTCAGTTCCTGAGTTACTGCCCATCTTAGAGCTAAGATTGTGTCACTCTTAACAATCACATCCCAAAATTCCTATAACACTAATCCTGAAGAATAGGCCCAAAACAGTGTTCATCTGCATAGCTCTCTCCTGCTTTCTGAGTTTTCAAGGTCCTTCTGATCATCTTCCCTCAGCCTCAGTTTCTGGGCTTTGGGTTTTTTTTTATTTTTGCCTCTAAAATGTTGGAAAATAACACATTTAGTGCAGGGTAATATTCACATTATTTAAGTAACTAATACAAGTCAGTACCAATATGAAAAGAAACCCAAATTAAACTGAACAAATGACCTCAGTGGATACTTCTCAAAGGCAGCCATGTGACTGGACACCTGGCTCATGAACCAGTGCTCTGTATAACTCAGAACTAGAGGAATGCAAATAGAAACCCTAGGAGATGCCACCTCATCTTTATTAGAAGTGCTGCTGTCAATAAAATGAAAACTAGTATCATGAAGATGCACAGAAAGACAATATTTTATGCAGTGGTACTGGGGATAAAGATTAGTACTGTTGTCATAACAATGATAGTTATTACATGGATATTCCTCAAAAAAAATACTGTGCTATACACTGTAGTAGTGGCTTCAGAGCAGTAGATATATACTGAAAGTTACTGAGGAAATGTGCAAAACATCATATCTTTGCTCAAATATTCATCACACATTAGTTACAAACAACATAAATATGATCTCAATGTTAGTGTGGTTCAATTAGATAAGAATGAAAATAACAGTGTGCACATACAAAATACAGAATCAATGATATATTAACAAAAGTTTAATCCTATCATTTAACAGAAAATGGATTAGCCTAGCAGACATTATCCTAAGTGAAATAAGCCAGGAACATGAAGCGCAGACAGCACAGAATCACACTCACAAGCAGGGTGCCAAGAAAGTCTAACTCATAGAAACTGAGAAGTGGCAAAGGAAGTGAAGAAATGAGAAACTGTTGGTCAGAAAATCCATATTTTTAATTAGAAACAAAGAATAGGTTGTAAAATCTACCCACAGCAAGATCACTATTAGGCGTCATGATGTATATGCACACCAATTCTCTTTCTCTCATTCACTCACTCTCTCTTTAAAAAAGAAAGAAAGAAAGAAAACTGAAGATGCCTGTATCTGCAATATCATGATTCTGAAATTTCTTTATCAAAATTAACTTGATTTAGTAATACGGATATACGGCATATTTATTTCGAAATATTTCATTCTGCTAATCAAGTATAAAACTCTGAGTATGAATTGAAAAGGTGAATAAATAATTTTGATAAAGAAATTCTGTGGCTGGATGGCTTAGCAGTTGACGTGCTTGCCTGCAAAGCCAAAGAAGCAAGGTTCAATTCCCCAGGACCCACATAAGCCAGATGCACAAGGTGGTGCATGCATCTGGAGTGCATTTGCAGTGTCTGGAGTCCCTGGTGTGCCTATTTTCTCTATATGCCTCTCTCTCTCTCTCTGTGTGTGTGTGTGTGTGTGTGTGTGTGTGTGTGTGTGTGTGTGTGTGTGTGTCATAAATAAATAAAAGAAATTCTGGTCTTGTGCTACTGCAGCTATGACTCTTTTTATAATAAATGTTAGAGATTTCAATCATTAATGCAACTTTTCAGCTGGGAAATGGGTTTTCTCAAGTCATCATTTTGATCCCTACTTTGACCAGTGATATTAAGAGTAGCTCACCAAGGAGGGTTTTGGCACCAGCGTGGAGGTGCATGGCCTTGTGCGGCTGGCGCGGGAGCCAGGTTGTGGAGGAGAGGGTCGCGCCGTTTCTGAAGCACGGGGGTGCAGAGAGAAGACTGACATGGAAGCGGCTGGGGAACACTAACCCTTCCCACCGCGCGGATGAGGAATGGCCGCGGTGGAACAAGACTCTGCTCACCTCGTGGCCACGACAGCCGTGGGCATGCTGGGCACCACCTACACCGCTGTGCCCCTCTATAGGCTCTACTGCCAGACTAGTGGTCTTGGAGGACCAGCAGTAGCAGGTCATGCATCAGACCAGATCGAAAACATGGTGCCTCTTAAGGATCGTATCATTAAGGTCACCTTTAATGCACATGTGCATGCAAGTCTCCAATGGAACTTCAGACCTCAGCAATATGTGGTACCAGGGGAGACTGCACTGGCATTTTATAAAGCTAAGAATCCTACTGACAAGCCAATAATTGGAATCTCTACATACAATGTTGTACCATTTGAAGCCAGACAGTATTTCAAAAAAATACAGTGTTTCTGTTTGGAAGAACAAAGGCTTACTTCCCAAGAGGAGGTAGATATGTCAGTATTTTTTTTTTACATACTCAATTTGCAGAAGATCCAAGAATGGTGAGCGTTGACCTCACCACTCTTTCTTATACTTTATTTGAGGCAAACGAAGGGTCCAAGTTGCTAGTCCCAGGCTATAACTGAAGGAGCTCTAAGACCTGCTTCAAAATTTGTGATTTTTGAAAAATCATGCATCCTGCTTTCTCAAAGGAGAAATATTCTACAATAAAGAAACCTTCTAATTTAAACGATTCTGCATTTCGTTTTCCCGAACTTAATTTACCCCACCTAAAACTGAGAGAGGAGATGGGGATATGGCTCAGTGATGAAAGGTGATACTTGCTTCAGAGCCTGTTGTTGGCCCTTGGTTCTACCAGATCCAGGTCCGTTCCCCAGCACCCACGTAAAGCCAGATGCAAAAAGTGGTGTATGTTTTGGAGTTTGTTTGCAGTAGCAAGAGACCCTGCTGTGCCTATACATGCACACACAAACAGATCAATAATAATTTTTAAAAAAATACCATGTTCAATTTCTTTTTAATCAAAAGAAGCTCACATATCTAGACTAATATATATGTAATAAGCAACCTAAGTTTGATAGTATTAAAAAATGCTTAGATACTTCAGCTTAATTCTACAGTCGCCTTTTAAATTCGTACTTCATATTTTCAGCAATGAATCTGAGAATTTTTTAAATTTATGTCCAGGTTTATTTGTTTTGGTCATAGGCCAGAACATGTCTCTAAAATAGTTGGTGCTATTTTCCTTATGTAGGCACTGTCACTATTGTAAAAAGTCAAAACACTAAATTCTAATGGCTTGTTCAAAGATCATATGCTTTTTTTTTTTTTTTTTTTGAGGTTGTATCTGGCTGTAGACCATTCTGACCTGGATTTCACTGTATACTCTAAGAAATCCTTTTACCTTTGTTTCCCTAGTGCTGGAATTAAAGGCGTGCACCACTACACCCAGCATAGATTGCATGTGTATATATTTATTTTGTTGTTGTGCTTTTGAGTCAGGGTCTCATTCTACCCCAGGCTGACCTGGAACTCAGTCTGTAAACCCAGGCTGGCCTCAAACTCACTGCAGTCCTTCTTCCTCAGCCTCCTGAGTGCTGGGACTAGACATGTGTACTACCACACTAAACTTGAATTTCTTTTAAGATCGAGGGCTATTTTTATATTGAGAGACTGGAGAGATAGTTACTGAAGAGATTTAAATAGAAGATAAGAATTACACCTATTATAATATGCTACCATTTACCGTCATAGTTCCAAGACTCGAAGATGTAATAAGGATGGGTTGTGAAGATTTACTGACATGAAAGTTTCTGTTGGGGGGGGCACTGAAAAAGACATTAAATTATTTTAATAATAATTTATTTTTAATTCTAAAAAAGAGTAGTTCACCATTCTTGTCACATATGCTTGAGAAAATATTCAAAAGTATAGGACACTTGATCACCCAGACACTGGCCAATAAGTATTGACGAGGATCGACCAATTTCTAGTCTTCCTCAGTGTGACCCTTTGCCTCTTGTCTTAGAGACTTGTGAGAATAATAAATTTGATTTCCAACTCTCTCCTTTGTCTTCATGTCACTACTTGACTAATCAGGATATGATTGTGTATCTGAGCCAAAACACATATCCTCAGAAATATTCAGAATAATGCTGGAAAACATACCTGGGCACCATCACACTACATAGTGAATTGCAGGTCAGCCTGGACTAGAGTGAGACACTACCTTGACAAATGAAAGTAATAAGAAGATGAAGAACAAGGAGGAGGAGGGGAAAGTTAAGCATCACACAGTCTTTAATGTCATCTTAAAGGCACAGTCCTACTGCATTAAAATAAACATATATATTGTACCTTCACAGCTAGATTCCAAAATGGTTTCTCTGTACAACAAAAGTGTACAAGTGAGATAAGGGACTTCTGGGTACGATGATGGCTTAGGAGCAATGCCAAACCAGCCTAGGGAGAGATTTAATCAAAACCCCAGAAAAATACACTTTTTTATGAAAAGTGAAGGAGTATGGGTTACTCTTAGACACAGCAGAGAAGCTGGAGAAACCAAGACCCACCAGAAAGGAAGAAAATGGCCAGAATCCCACACAGATGATCGCAGCTGCAATCCATGAGCCAAGCTGGGGCAATCCCACCAGATGCACCAGGCGGCAGCAGCAGAAACCAAGCAACAGATTTTTCAACTCCATCAGCCTTCTTGAAAAGTTAAGAAATCTGAAGGAAAGACAGGTATCTATCCATATTGATGGAGAAATATGGAAATTCCACAACAAAAACAGGCTACAGGATTTCATGACAACTAAACCAGCCCTACAGAAAATACTTGAAGGAATTCTTAATACCAAAGAGAAAGCAAAACAACACAGGGGGAAACAGGAAAAATAAACTACACTCAAATAACAGTTAAAACAAACAAGTAAAGGGAAAACAGGAAACACTACAAAATAAGAAAAATGGTGAGAATAAATGCATATCTTTCAATAATAACTCTTAATATCAACGGCCTCAATGCACCATCCAAAGACACAGGCTTACAGACTGGATTAAAAGGCAGGATTCTGCCATATGTTGCCTCCAGGAAACTCATCTCTCAATAAAAGATAGATACCACCATAGAGTGAAAGGATGGAAAATGATATTTCAAGCAAATGGGCCTAGGAAATAAGCAGGGGTTGCTATCCTAATATATGAGAAGAAAGACTTCAAACAAACATTAGTGAGGAAAGATAAATAAGGTCATTTTATACTGATTAAAGGAACACTCCAACAGGAGGACGTTATAATCCTAAACATATATGCAACTAACATGGGGGCTCCAAGTTTCATCAAACAAACACTATTAGAGTTAGAATCACAGATGACATCAAATACAATTGTAGTGGGGGACTTCAACACCCCACTCTCATCAATTGACAGATCATCCCAGCAAAAAATGAACAGAGAAACATCTGAATTAAATGATGTCATGTAACAAATGGATCTAAGAGATATCTATAGAATATTCTATCCAAATGCTGCAGAATATACATTCTTCTGAGCAGCACATGGAACATTCTCTAAAATACACCATATATTAGTACACAAAGCAAATTGCAGAATTATAGGAAAATTGAAATACTCCCTTGTGCTCTATCTGACCACAGTGGGATTAAACTGCAAATCAGCAACAAGAAAAGCTACAGAGCATACAGAAATTCATGGAGACTAAACAGTCACTATTGAATGATAAGAAGGTCATTGAAGAAATCCAAAAGGAAATCAACAAATTCATAGAATCAAAGGATGATGATAATACAACATGCCAAAACCTTTGGGACACAGTGAATGCAGTCCTCAGAGGGAAATTTATAGCTCTAAGTGCCTATATTAAGAAATTAGCGAGTTCACAAATAAACAACTAAATGTTCCACCTTAAGACCTTGGAAAAAGAAGAACAAGGCAAACCAAAAAGCAGTAGATGAGGAGAAATCATAAAGATTGGGGCAGAATGAAGTAGACCCCCCCCAAAAAAAAAAATCCAAAGAATCAATGAAACAAAGAGTTGATTCTTTGAAAGGATAAGTAAGATTGATAGAATCCTCAGCAAATTTGACCAGAAGAAAGAGAGAAGAGACAAAAATTAAGAAAATTAGAGATGAAAAAGACACCATTACAACAGACACCAAAGAAATTCAGACAATTTAAAAATATATGCCTCCAAGTTTGAAAATCTGAAAGAAATGGATAATTTCCTTGATTCATATGGCCTACCAAAATTAAATCAAGATGAGATAAACCATTTAAATAGACCTATAATAAGTACAAAGATCCAAGCAGTTATAAAAAGTCTACCAACTAAAAGAAGCCCAGGCCCAGATGGATTCATCGGCGAATTTTAAAAGATCTTCATGGAAGAACTAACACCAATGCTTCTCAAACTTTTCCACAAAATAGAAAAAGAAAGAATTCTACCCACCTCCTTCTATGAAGCCAGCATTGCCCTCATAACAAAGCCAGGCAAAGACAGAACAAAAAAAGAAAATTACAGACCATCTCCCTCATGAACACAGATGCAAAAATACTGAACAAAATATTGGCAAACAAAATACAAGAATATATCAAAAAGATTATTCACCCAGACCAAGTTGGCTTTATCCCAGGGATTCAGGGATGGTTCAACATACACAAATCAATAAATATAATACATCATATAAATGGTCTGAAGACAAAAATCACATGATCTTCTCAATAGATGCTGAAAAGGCATTTGACAAAATTCAACATCCTTTCATGGTAAAAGTATTACAGAAACTGGGACTAGAAGGAACATATCTCAACATAATGAAAGCTATTTATGACAAACCTACAGCTAACATAATCCTAAATGGTGAAAAAACTTGAAGCTTTACCACTAAATCAAGAAACAAAACAAGGGTTTCCACTGTTCTCACTTTTATTTAATATAGTACTGGAAGTCTTAGCTATAGGAATAAGGCAAGAGAACTCATAAAAGGGATACAAATCAGAAAGGAAGAGATCAAATTGTCACTATTTGCAGGTGATAGGATTCTATACATAAAAGGCCCTAAAAACTCTACCAGAAAACTGTTAAAGCTGATAAACACTTTTAGCAACATAGCAGGATACAAAATAAATACACAGAAAATGAGTAGCTTTCTTATATACTAACAACAAATGTGTGGAGAATGAAATCAGGGCATCTCTCCCATTCACAATTGCCTCAATAAATAAATAAATAAATAAAGTACCTTGGAATAAACTTAATTAAGGAAGTGAAGGAGCTCTACAATGAGAACTATAAACACTTAAGCGAGAAATTGCAGAAGACATAAGGAAATGGAAGGATATCCTGTGTTCTTGGGTTGGAATGATCAATATTGTGAAAATGTCAGTAATCAACACATTTAATACAATAACCATTAAAGTTCCAATGACATTCTTCACATGAATAGAAAAAAAAAAATCCAAAATTTCATTTGGAAGCATAAAAAACATCAAGTAGCCAAAATAATTTTGAGCAACAAAAATAAGGCTGGTGGTATCACCATACCCTGTTTTAAGCTATATTACAAAACCACTGTAACAAAAATAGCATAGTATTGGCACAAAGATAGACATGTAGATCAATGGAATAAAATTGAAGACCCAGATGTTAATCCAGGCAGCTACAGTCACCTTATTTTTGACAAAAATGGCAAAAACATTCATTGGAGAAAAGATAGCCAGTTCAACCAGTAGTGCTGGATATCTATATGTAGAAATATGGAAATAGATCCTTGTCTTTCTGCCGGGCTCCTTCCCGGGCAGGTAGGTAGTGCCGAGGGAAGGACCAGGCCTGTTGGTTCTTCCCTACAGGTTGAGGGGATGATGAGTGTCAGACAACCCAGACCTCTCCCAGCCACCGGAGAAAAACCACATTGAGTCGGGAGTCTTTTTGATGCAGGAACTCGCAGAAACAACTCACTTTATTACTATGAGCAGTTGCCTATATCACGTTGGGGATGAAGGCAGGGATTTTAGGACAGAGGGAAGAGGTAAGGGCCAATAGTAAACTGTAATTATTAAAATGGTAATTACAATTGCCACACGGAAGTGGCAGGCCAGAAGCCATTAGGCATCTTGCTGAGTCCTAGACTCAGAGACAGGTCGCCAAACTTTAGCTAGGCTCAGGAAATTCCACTAGGCCTCACACCTGGGCATTTCAGAGCCCAACATCTTTCTCCATCCACAAGAATCAAATCCAAGTGGATCAGGGACCTTAATATCAGACCTGATACTCTGAAATTGCTAGAGGAAAAGGTAGGGAAAGCCCTTCAACATATTGGCATAGGTAATGACTTTCTGAATATAACCCCAATTGCTTAGCAAATAAAACCCACTAATCAACCACTGGGATCTCATGAAATTACAAAGCTTTTGTACAGCAAAGGACACTGTGAATAGAGCAAAGAGACAACCTACAGAATGGGAGAAAATCTTTGCCAGTTACACATCTGAGAAAAGATTAATATCCAGAATATACAAAGAATTCAAAAAATAGAACAATAAGAAATCAAACAACCCAATCTAAAAATGGGTTATGGAACTAATTAGAGCGTTCTCACTGGAAAAAGTACAGATGGCATGTAAACATTTAAAAAAGTGTTCTACATCGTTAGCCATCAGGGAAATGCAAATTAAAACTACCTTGAGATTCCATCTCTCTCCCATCAGAATGGCATCCATCAAGAAAACAAATGACAATAAAATGTTGATGAGGTTGTGGTAAAAGGGGAACCCTTCTGCATTGTTGGTGGGAATGTAATCTGGTACCGTCATTGTGGAAATCAGTGTGGAGATTCTTGAGACAGCTAAAAATAGATTTGCCATTTAATACAGCTATAGCACTCCTAGGCATATATCCTAATGTTTCTTATCACTATCTTAGAGATACAATACACAATAGCTAGGAAATGGAACCAGCCTAGATGTCCATACACAGATGAATGGATAATAAAGATACGGTACACCTACACAATGGAATTCTTTTTTTTTAATTTTTTATATTTATTTGAGAGTGACAGATAGAGAGAGAAAGAATGGGCACACCAGGGCCTCCAGCCACTGCAAACGAACTCCAGACGCATGTGCCCCTTGTGCACCTAGCTAATGTGGGTCCTGGGGAATCAAGCCTCGAACTGGGATCCTTAGGCTTGACAGGCAAGCGCTTAACCACTAAGCCATCTCTCCAGCCCAACACAATGGAATTCTTTTCATCGGTAAAGAAAACTGAAATTTGCAAGGAAATGGATGGACCTGGAAAGTATTATACTAAGTGAAGTAACCCAGACCCAGAAAGCCAAACGTTGCATGTTCTCTCTTATATGTGGATCCTAGCTAAAAATGCATATACTTGCATGTGATCTGGAACCAATAATCAGTAGCAGAGGCCCATAATCTAGAAAAAAAGCTATAAGGGAGTGAGGAGAGGAAGGGAGAGGATGATATTGTATATATGTTAGTAGAAGAACAGATTAAAAGGAGGGGAAAGGCTAAAGTGAGGTCAGGGGAAGAGATTGTTTAAAAGAAAGATGGGGGATGGGTCAATCAAAATTCAAGATATTCTGTATAAGACATATGAAAATCAACTTTTTTTAAATAATGGCACATCCAGAAGCCATAGATTGTTACTAGAAAATTTTCAGTGCATGGGATGGGATACCTCCCAGTGAGTCATTGGCCAGGGAGGTCTATGTTGCCCCCAAAATATTACAGGCTATTGCAAAGGCCCTTGGTTCCCTGTGAGAAAGAGATGGTGAGATCCTATTGCTGAAGATGTCACAAGCCTGAGCAGCAAAGTCACTGAGAAATCAAGGTGGTGCTGAGCAGCAAACCTTCTCCCTGTAGCCCAGCCAACTGAAAGCTGGAAAAGGCTGCACTGTATGTAGTCATATGGGAGACAAAAGTCATCAGCAGTGAAAAAAAGTGAACACTGGAATCCTCAAGTTTGGCCAGACAGGCCAAATGCCTGAATGAGTGCAATAGTGGCATGTCTGCTCTGGGGGAAACCAACTTCTATCTCATTGGACTGAAGGCCCATTCTATGGGAGGGAATATGGGCCTGGCACTGAAACCTAATCAAAAGCCTATGGCAGGAGAGGTCATGAGCCTTAGGGGTACAAAGCCTGCTCTTGTCTGTATAAATGCATATATAACTCTCACCAAATTGCCCTTAAAGCACTACCCTTAATGTTCATACTCATATATTAATGTTACTCTCACTTCTGGTTAGAGAAGCTTCTCGTTTCAGCTGGTGATGACCACTGGGATGACCCAAAAGGCAACATAGTGCTGAGAAGAAGGAACATAGAAGTGTCCAGAACTGAAACACTTACACACTCCAAGACTCAGGGTCCATTGCAGAAGAGGTGGTGGAAAGAATGTAAGAGCCAAAGGGAGGGTACCACTCCCTACATGCAATTGTCCAAACAGAATTTTGCCTCGATATCAAAGACCTCGCAGTGCCTAGCAATACCGACACAAGACCCTCATAATAGGAGAAAAAGATGATGATATCAAATTAAAAGAGAGACAGACTAATGGAGGGAGGGAGGGGATATGACAGAAAGCAGAGCTATGAGGGAGAAAGTGAGGTAGGGGAGGGAAATACCATGGTTTGTTGTCTATAAGTATAGAAGTTGTCAATAAAAATATATTAAAAATGTATGCCAGTGAAATCTCTACTGATAGAGTACTTGGAAGGACACCCTGTCCATAAAACATTGATTAAAACCTCTTCCTTAAATATAAATACACAGCCAAGAATAACACAACATTGCACATAAAATAGCAAATATAATTAGCCTATGAGATATAGCAGCCATAAAAATAATAAAATATCCTATGATAAAATCAGACAATAAAAAGAAGAGTTATTTGCAAAGGTAAAATTTGAAAATCAGACTTAAAACCTGAATACAAAAGGAACAAGGGATAAAATAAAGAAGAGAGAAGAAAATAGATAAAATATAGACATAGTGCACTGAAGAAGTTCTTTAATTCAAACAATAACATAGGATATGGGGAAAATTAGGATATGTTAACCCCCCAAAATGAAGCATGTATAAGATTTTTACTCAGAGACCAGAAAACCCTAGTTTCTAAATTGAAAGACCCTAGAACTGTAAAATAGCCATTTGAATGAAAAAACAAAACTAACATAAAGACACATCTTCATAAAATATCAGGATAGAGACTAGGAAAAGAAGATCTTAAAGTGAAAGGAAAAAATAGAGTCATCTATGGATGCCCATGAACCAGTCTGGCATCAGACTTCTTTCTTACAATAATGACTTCCATAAGATTATAGAAAAAGTGTTCATAATTCTCAAAGAAAATAATGCCATAGTTAGAATCCAGATTAGTGAATACAGGCTTATAAATGCAAGATCAGGATTTTTTTCAATACAAGAGGACTATGGTTTTTTTTTTCTTTGTTTTTGTAGGGCATATTTTCACAAAATTTCTGAAGATTTTCTAATTAAAAAGAGATCCCCTAACAAGTGGAGCCCTGGTACAATGCAGAACTTTTATGAATGAAAGATCAGTATTTTATATTATCTCTTGGTTTTAATTCTTCACAGAGCATAGTACATAGTTTTAAAAATAGGGAGTAATAAAAATATGGTCATCCCTTTGAAACTCTGAATACAGTCACAAATCTGAGACATCATCAGTGGATTGTTTTAAAGCAACTCAGTTAAAAGTTTACCATGGAACATGTTAGTAGAAAAATTGAGGTTAAACCACTATATGATCAGCCTTAGCTTAATAGAGACACCTGTCACCCCTACTGTGATGGGATAGGAAAAACACAAGACCACCTATGAAATATATGAAATAATCTTGCCCAAACAGTAAATTGAAACTACTAAGTTGACTTTTTATATTTCTACTAATCTTAAACTAAAAAGAATGAGAGAAATACAAATAATTTCCAAAAGCATGAATCAGCCCAATCCCAAGTGTGAAGTCATCTACAAAAAGAAAAAAGTGACTTAGTGACTTGGGAACCCATTGGACTGGATTAGCAGAATCAGACTACCTCATACAAATAGACTGCTAGGTGTGGTAATGTTGGGATTCAAAGTTGAACTTTCTTTTTTTAATATTTTAGAGATGTGTTTATTTGAGAGGGGGGAAAGAGAGAGAGGAAGAGGCAGATAGAAAGAGAGAATGGGTATGCCAGGGCCTCCAGCCACTGCAAATAAATTCCAGACGCATGTTCCACCTTGTTCTTCTGGCTTACATGGCTACTGGGGAATGGAAGCTAGGTCCTTAGCCTTCACAGGCAATCACCTTAATTTCTAAACCATCTCTCCAGCCCTGAAAGTTGAAATTTCAATCCACCCTGCACCTGTTTTGCTGTCCTAGTGCTAATCCCTAGCAGTAGATATATTTCATTAATTTTGTAAATGTTGCCTTCATATATTGTCTGATGCTCTATTCAAAAAGCTGATGTATCAGCCATAATCTTTGCCACCTGTACACACACAGAATCAGCAATTCTAACTCTAACTCTCCTCTTAACTTTCCCTAGTTAGGATAAGTTCAATATTCTCTCTCTACTATAAACTCCTTTGATGATACAGACCTGGTTGCTGAAGACATCACATGCTTCTGTTGTAGAATCCAGAAAAGCAAGCTGGAACTGAGCTGGAAACTTCCTTTCTGCTGACTTGCTGTCATGGTGCCAGAAAGTGTTATGTAGGTTGTTGGGTTAGAAAAGTCTTACCCAGCTGTGGATTTTGCATGCTATACAAGCAACCAGCCTGGCAAGGTATGCCTAGCTGGTGAAATAATGGCACACCTGTAACAGAGGTAACCAACTGACTTCTGATTGGATTTAAGGCCCACTTCTTGGGAGGTAATTCATGCCTGGTACTATAAAACTGGTCACAAGTCTATGAATGAGGAAGTCATTGCCCCAGCGTGGAAGCTATTACTCTTGTTTAGCAAATGGGCATATTGTGTCCATCAAACTGCCTTCTAAATATTTATATTTATGCCCATAGATTAGTGTTCTCAGGTTTGGTCAGAGAAGCTTCTTTTTGCATTGGATGGCAATTAGTACAGAGATGCAAAACTCATCAAGGTGCTGAGAATAAGTGACTGTGGGGTAATCTGCCATATACATGGCACCTATATCACCCCTCCAGGGCCCAAAGGACACTGTAGAAGAGGGGGCAGAAAGAATATAAAAATCAGAGGATAAAGTGAAACATTGTCTTCTGGACATGGCATGGCCATTGCACTCACGAACTCACAGCTCTGTTTACCTGCACAAGACATTCATAAGATTGGGCCTATTAGCAGTCCATCACAGATTATATAAATTCTCCAAAAATAAAATGATTGTTTTAATGGTTGATCACATTGTACCCTGCATCAGCATCCAGAAATAATTTCATTTTTAACATTTTAATACATACATACAATCTATTTTGATCCAAATTTTTAAATTTTTTTTATTTATCTGCAAGCAGAGAGAAAGGAGAGAGGCAGGAAAAATGAGTGCCCCAGAGGCTCCCACCACTGCAAAGGAATTCCAGATGCATGCACTTCTTTGGGCATCTGGCTTGATCCCAGTTTTTCATTGTCTTGTTTCACAAACATAATACATGGAGTCCAAGAAGTGATATCCCAGTCTTGGAGGAGAAAAGCACTTGGTTGCAGAACATTTTAGAAATGCCCCTAGTATACAGCTAGGAGCAATTTGGTATGCCCTTCTGGAAAGCCTAATTCTCCAAATTAATGCTAACCACTTTGATGAGGGATGCCGATGCCCATAAGAATGGCCCACGAGTGGGTTCTGTTTCTCTTGAGTCGAGACTTCAGTCTACCTTCCCTCAAGCTTTCTAAAGGAAATTGTGTTGTCTCTAAGATGGTTTCTTAAGTTTTCCTCCTACCTCTTCGTGGACATCCCTAGGAAATCACTAACAGGATACTACCTAACTGAAAAAGAAAAGGTTCAGGCCAAGGTCTAAGGCTCCGGGACTGCTGACACTCAACTGTCATCTTCTAGCAGTTCCTGGAATGGTCCCTGCAAACCACTGAGTATCTATCTACCCACCTTCATTGTAGGTCCCCTCTGCCCCTCCAGAAAGTTGTTTTTTTGTTTTTAGTTTTTTTGACAGAATATTAAGGCTCTTGTCTCACAAAATCCCAAACCACTAAAGATTTCCTAATACATGTTGGGAAAAAAAATATATGTGCCAGAATCAGTGAATGGAAAAACTAATGACCTTGAGTGTCATAAATTCTTGTCATTTGTCCACCTGACTTCTTACTTCTTTGAGTGTTTGGGGAATTTGCCTTTACAGAGATGGATGAAAATGAATATTCTTGCCTTCCCATACACTGCTGCAGTCCATGTTTTTATGGAAACTCCATTAGCCAAACCAAGTACTGGGGTATATCTAGGAGCTACAGGGAGAATGGAGCCCAAAGTTGAAACTTGAAGTTAAAAATAATGAGGTGTCTCTTTCTCTTTTTCTCTGTCCTCTCTCTCTCCCTCTTTGTCCTTCTCAGCCTGTTACAGGAAACTGAGTCACACAGACATGACACAGAGATAGAGTGGAGAATCAGAAATTTATTCTTCTCAACATGGACTCTAGGGAATAACTTTCAAAGCCTGAGTGCTGAGCTCTGATAGCTCAGGGGTTTTATAGAGAGTATGGAAGGCAGTCAAACATCACCTTGAGTTCTTTACAGTATTGGTGGGTTGCAAGTTTCTAAGGTTACATGATTTTGGAGCACAAATGGAAAATTCCTTAGCACTAAGTCAGTGATAATAAAGTACAAATGTAGAACAGAAAGGTGTTCGCTCAGGGGTGTTTGTGTCTATGGCTGCACTGACCAGTTAACATACAAGCAGGATGCAGCTGCAGAGACAGGGAAGAGACTCAGAGTCAATCTGTCTCCTGGTAAAGTCTGATACAATAGATACTTGTGTTTTAAAGCATCATTTGGGTCTTGTTTCTTTGGTAAATTTCTTCTAACGCATTCCCCCTTTAATTTCTTTTGTAACTACTACCAAGAGGCATCACCTATTCTGGTTTCATCATAGGTGTTAACCCTCTGATGCCCCAGGCAGGGACTTTTTATATTGAGAATATAAGGGCCAAACAGAGGAACCATGAAGAGCATCAGAGGGTGCCAGGAAATGGAAGAAGCCAGGATCCTTACCATGTGTCTGACTACCTCTGATTTACAAAGCTTACCAGTGCATAAGCTATTATAAGAAGCAGATAATTTCTTTAGCCTGGCACAGCAAACAAATGAGGAATATGGTTCGAGCAAATCAGGCTGCTGTCGGGTTTAAAATATTGGTCAAGGTAAAAACCTGGAACTCCCAGGACAGTCAGCAGAGGGCAACCTTGTGGTTTCTCAGCCTATCCACCCGATAGGGATTCCGCTTAGGCTGCAGGAAGTCTCCGGTTGCTTATTAAGACAGAGACACTCACGATCCACAGTGGTTACTTGGTGGTGGTTCTGTAGGTACAGTGCTGTAGGCAAGGTGTCCCATCATTCCCAGCAATCCAAATCAACCAGAACCTGGGACTGCTCTGATCTGTAAGAAGTCTATGAACTTTCCACTTCCCTGGAATACCCAGCTACATTGCCTGGCAATATTTCCTCACTCATCAAGTGGGAGACTTCCAATCTGGTGAGAAGATGAGGGTGTCTCTAGACCAAATCAGCCTGTAGAACCCTGCAGGAGGAATCAAGGACACATTTTCCCTGTTTTTCTGACACTGTGACCTTGAGAAAGTCTTATATTTCTGAATTTTAATTTCTTCTGCCTAATGAGTTAAACAGAAAGGTCAGCTCTGGTATTCTTAGAAAAGTTCCATGCTTTTCTCCAGATGATCACCCTATCCACTGCATCCACCAACGAATCCCAGGTATGTCTGAATTGCCCCTTTTCAAACTTTGGTACAGAAGCCTTTGCAATTCAGAGCTAGTCATGGTCCTAGCTGTGTAGTTGTGACACACAATAGGGCTAGACTAGCCAATTTGGAATGCCAGCACCATTTGTGAGCAACTAGAGAATCCCAGAATATGCCAGGAAGCACAGCCACACTGTTAGTTTGCTCTTGTGTCAGTTCATGTGTGAGTGAATGGGAGAAATTTCTTTTCCAGTCCAAACTAGAGTTGAAGGTAGCCCCTTTTTAAGCCAATTTTTTTTGCTTATTTTCATTTATTTATTTGAGAGTGACAGAGAGAGAAAGAGGCAGAGAGAGAATGGGTGCATCAGGGCCTCCAGCCACTGCAAACAAACTCTAGATGCCTGTGCCCTCTTGTGCATCTGTCTTATGTGGGTACTGGGGAACACAGCCTTGAACCAGGATCTATAGGCTTCACAGGCAAGCATTTAACCACTATGCCATCTGTCCAGCCCCCAAAGCAGCCTTTTTTTAACCTCACGAATTCATGTTTCCATCAATGACCTGTAACTCTGACCCTGTGCAGCTCACTGTTTGCACAGACAATGGGACCCACGCCTGGCCCTGTGTAGGACCATTGCATTTCATGGTTCTTCATTAAAAGAATGGAGCTGGGATCCTGGAACACAGGTGTCAGGATTTCTTAGAGACTCCAACTTTTAGGACACAAACATTTTTGCTTGTTTCTTTTTTCTATTTTGTTTTGCCTTTAAATTATAGGTGACAAATATACATATTTGTGCTAATAATATGATGTCTGGTGTGTACATATGCAACCAAAATACCAGGGTCAGGCTGCCAGTTGCCACCAATGTCATTGAGTCAAGATAAGAATTGAATCCTTAAGTTGAACTTTATGCAGAGAGCCTGTGATCTGAAAAGATGAGGGGTTCACATCCTAAAGAGGGAGATAGTACATATCTCATACCTAGCCAGAAAATCATATAGGGAGGGGAAACAAAGGGAATCAGTCATACCAGATCTCAGTCCTGCCCCTCTGTTCAGGTGGCTAGCCTGTCCCTGGCACTCAAGGTATTGGTGCCTCTCTCCTTATCATCTTGTGCACCTCTCTCCCTCATTGTCTCTCTGAGCAGCTGTGCCCATAGACCTCCAAGGACTCTTAGTCTGAATCTAGCATTCATCCTTGGGCCACTGGAACCACAAGAGTGTTAATTCAGAACATGCAGCTGTCCACAGAATGCATGCTGAGCTATTTACAATGTGTATGGGCAGATTTCCTTCTACAGTATGGAGTACAAATGTGTCCTTATAATCTAGAATCTGTCTGTCATTCTGTTTGTTCTCTGTTATATGGTTAAACCAACCTACTTAACACATCCAATGTTGTGGTAAGGTTTTGGCACCTTACAAAAATTATGGGGAGCATAGGATGTTTTTAAAAAATAATAAAAAAACTGTGAGTTTAACATCAGGAAAAAACTTTATGTTAGCCATTAAACTGAATGCCCTTGCCCTAGGGTGCTTCTCTTTGTAATGTATGGGACACTGGAAGCAGAATGCCCATCATTTTCTTTCTTCATCATGGCAGTACTGTCCCATTGAACCCTCTGTGGTGATAGAAATGCTCTATGGCCTGGTATGGTGGCTTATGCCTGTGATCCTAGCAGTTAGTCTAGAGCAGGAGGATTTCTATGAGCTGGAGGCCACCATGGGCTGCAAATGGAGACCCTGTCTCTAAAAAGTATAAAATAATATTAACAAAGTGATCAACCTCTGCCCTGTCCAATGTAATGAAAACAACTACTTATAGACATTGAGGCCTACTTTCCTTGCTGGCAAGTGAACTATACACAGGTCTGATTTTTTTTAGCAGCCCCCAAAATCAAATACTCAAAATGTCCTGAGAGGAGAAAATGCTCTCTCAGCTTTTCAAAGAGGTCTCACTCTTGGTATAGCAAAACTCTGTGATGTTTCTGTTCCCTCCTTGTAGGTGCTGGCATGGGCTCAATTACTAACAATCAAACATTAGTACGATAGTGTATGAATGCTGGAGAAAAATGTTACCTTACAAGATGCCCACTGACTTTCCAACTAATTGGCCCCTGCTTCCTTGGAGTATCCAAGTGTTGCAAAAATTTTGAAAGACAATGAAAGATACCAGAAGTCGTATGATGGATTTGCAATCACTTCAAAGTCGATCATTCCTTGAAGAATAAATTCTTCAAATTAAAATGAGTCCTTTGTGAATTTACATTAAGTTAAAACAGTAGGGGTTATTATTCTATGGCACTTGAGATGAGGGATAGACCAGTTGGTTACCCCCATAACGGCCATTTCACTATTGCACCAATGGCCATATTTTGCCTGGTTGGTTGACTGTGTAGCTCCCAGGGTCCACTGATGGGTAAGGCTGTTGACGACTTTTCTCCCCCAGCAGCATGTGTAGTACTCTCCAGGACCATTTACAGTGGAGCACATACTCTGCAGAACAAAAGGAGCCTTTGGGAATTGGCATAAGAATAAGGGGGATTATTCTATGATACTTGTAATGAGGGATAAGCCAGTCCACAAACCTGCCCAGTCAAGAGGAAGGACAGCCATGAATTGAGCAAAGTTGCTTCTACTTGATTTTATGAACAAGACAATAATCCAGGACTACTCACTCTAAGAAGGAAGGACTCTCAAGTGGAAGGAGAGAGAAGTGGCATGGGACAATTTCTGCCTATAGCTTGTGCCTTAAGGGTTTGCTCAGGCCATGACCTCATATTTGGAGGTTTTATGCTAAGGCATGGCCCCTGGCACTCTGAGATTCAGTTACATTTAGGTTTCAGAATTCATTGGCTACAGTTCCCACTATGCATTCTGACTATAATGCTCTTCAGAGATATTAATCACTATCTTTCCTTTGCCAGTGTACTTCTTGTTTGTGTGAAGGGACTATTTTCAGGGCAGTCCTAATGTCACTGAACAGAGTAGGAGAGAGTAGTGTGGTATGTAAGGATTACCCTTTCCCCCAAATGAAGCCAAAAAAGATCAGTTCATTCCGTCCCACTACTCATTGTCACCTTTAGTAACCTGTGTCATCCAACAAGTAAACAGAGAATTTGATACCTTTATCCTACCTCATAGAACTACAACCTTAAACACAGAATCTCTGATACTTGGGTGCCTAGGTCCAGCCTCAGCAGGGTTGTAGAACTTGAAGGGGATGTGTGGAGTCGGCGTTGTGAGGAAATGACTTGGACCAGACATAGCAACTTATTCATGTAGCTTCTATTTTCTAAGAAATCTTGCACAATATTCCTCTTTTCCCTTGGTTTCCCCTGCTTCTGCCTAATACATGAACCTCTTGCCCCATAGACATTCTGATAACATCTTATGCAAAAAGGTCAAAGATTGCAAGCTGATTAATATCTCACCTAGGCTCACAGAAACTAGCCAACGGCCCTGGCAGGAAGCTCTTGTGGTTATAAGGTGATAGACATTTTCTGACCTCAGAAAGGGCTGCGTTAGCCACTCTCTACATAATATTATTTTGCAGCCTGAATAACAGTATGTTTCTCTATTTCTTTTTTTAATTTTTATTTTTTTTATTTATCTATTTTTTTTTGATTTATTTATTTGAGAGCGACAGACACAGAGAGAAAGACAGATAGAGGGAGAGAGAGAGAATGGGCGCGCCAGGGCTTCCAGCCTCTGCAAACGAACTCCAGACGTGTGCGCCCCCTTGTGCATCTGGCTAACGTGGGACCTGGGGAACCGAGCCTTGAACCGGGGTCCTTAGGCTTCACAGGCAAGCGCTTAACCGCTAAGCCATCTCTCCAGCCCTATTTATCTATTTTTTGAGAGACACAGACAGAGAGAGAAAGAGGCAGTGGAAGAGAGAGAAAGAGAGAGAGAGAATGGACACATCAGGGCCTCCAGCCACTGCAAATGAACTCCAGATGCATGTGTCCCCTTGTGCATCTGGCTTATGTGGTTACTGGGGAATCGAGCATCGAACCAGGATCCTTGGGCTCTATAGGCAAGCACTTAACCACTAAGCCATCTCTCCAACCCCCGTTTCTCTATTTCTAATTCAGAACTGATTTCATTGTCTCTCTATGACCTTTCTTTGTTGTTCCATTTTACAGTTTGGTCCTGACCTTGCAAGTCTCTCATAAAAGGAAGATTTTGATATTTATCCCTTTCTTCATCTTTCCAGACCATCCTTACTCCATTAATGTATGCCCCTGTATATGGTAAAGTTTTATCTACCCAACCAGTGTTTGGCATTGACGTTTTTCCTTTAGGAGGCCACCAAACTCTATTGTTAGTTCTGAAAGTTACATATTCTCTTTTACTTCTTTGTGTGGGCCCAACCTGATTATTTGAAAGATATTTGCTTTTGCTCCCTAGGTTTCTTTTCTAGTAAATCATCTGTTGGTTTAGAAAATGTGCCCATCAGTTCCTATAATCATCTCTACAACAAGAATTTTCTTGTATGTAATGTGTCTTGGGAACAATTGGTAAGGCATGTAGCATTGCGAGGAACAGGTCTCATTAGGTGAAATATACAGTTGTGGTGTTAAGAAACTTTGTTCATTTCATACTAGTTGTAATTTCAGGATCCACAATCTGTTTAAACATTACAGCCTCAGAAATTTTTGCAGAATATTGTTTTCCTGTTTAATCTATGTATATAAATACATCTGAATTGGATTCCCTATTACTGCTGAAAAGGGGAAAATGAAAGCAAAACTAAGCAACACTATTCTTACCATAATTCCAAGAAAGAGACAGCAGTAGTGCAGACTGTCGGGCAGCAGGCATTCTAGGAGGTCGCTGAAAGACCTCCCGGCTTTGTCAACGGAAGTCTTGGATTCCGCAGCTTTGCAAGACGGAGTCCCATCAGCGACATACTCCAGATCTGACTTCTGCAGCTGCTTGGCCACCGCCAGCTTGGCATGTATCATTACATCTGAGCTGACTAACTCCGTGTTTTATCCATAACACTAGGGCCTTAATATCCACCACCATACGTATTTCCAAAATGATTTTTGCTACTTGAGAAAATTACAGTGGCTTTTTTAGAGAACAGTGCACCTCCTCATGAGTCACACTTGGTGTCTCACCCTGGGGACATGCTGGGAGTTGAGTGTCCCTAGAAGTCAGCTAGCACAGAGAAGGTGGGAAGGGCCTATCATTATTCAAGACCGGTATTGCACCTGACTTTCAAAATACTTGAATATCTCTTGAAGCAAAGAGGGGTGATTTTCTTCAAGTGGGTGAACAATTTGCTTATACTCATAGAAACATGGGGCTCAGTGTTCCTACTTCACAAAGATGGGTCTTTGTGAGGATACAAAGACTTTCAGCCTGACTTTGTAAGTTCTCTACAGACTTTTAAGACAAATGCAACATACATTTGCCTACCTAAAACATAGCATTAGCATTGCTTTGATTCTCAATTTCCATACTAGACCAATTGTGAGTAAATAAATTCAACTTACATTGTAATTCAGCCAATCAAGGTAGGAGGACTTCTGGGTAAAATGACTGCATAGGGGTCACACCAATCCAGCCTAGGGAGGGATTTGAACAAAACTACATCACAATACACTTTTTGTCTGAAAAGTGAAGGTTTCTAGGTTTTTATGGGCCACAATGAAGTATCAGGAGAGACTAACATCTATCAGAAAGGAGGAAATCAGCCAGAAGCCCACCGAGGAGCTTGTGGACCTGAATGCCAAGCTGTAGGAGCAGCAATCAATCACGGGATCTTCCAGCCTCATCAGCCTCCTTGCAAAGTCAAAAAATATGAAGGGAAGACAGTAGAGGAGCTGCTGAAGGGGACAGAGGCTGGACCAGCTGAGCAGTTCCGGCACAAATTTGGACTTCCTGCACTCTCCCATCCCCCAACCGACAGAACCATTTGGAGAAGACATTCAGCTCCCGGCTGTAGGGCACCCAGTACAGCTGATCACAGCACCAGATTCACAGCACAACATGGGGGGATCAAGGTGGGCACTCGGCATTGGTGAGGCACCCCAAAAGATAATGAAGGCAACTGATAAAAAAAAAAAGCAGGTCTCTCCATTAGTCTCTCTTTTACTTTGATGTCATCATCTTTTTCTCCTATTATGAGGGTCTTGTGTGGGTATTGCTAGGCACTGTGTCTTGCATATCAAGGCCAAATTCTGTCCAGACAGTTGTATGTAAGGAGTGGTACCCTTCCTTGGGCTCTTACATTCTTTCCGCCACCTCTTCCACAATGGACACTGAGCTTTGGAGGGTGTGAGATGTTTCAGTGCTGGACATTCCTACATCCCTTCTTCTCAGCACTGTATTGCCTTCTATGTCATCCCAGTGGTCATCACCACCTGAAAAGAGAAGCTTCTCTAACCAGAAGTGAAAGTAGCATTAATATTAATATATGAATATGAACATTAAGTATAGTGCTTTCAGGGAAATTTGGTGAAAGTAATATATGCATTTATATAGACAAGGGCAGGCCTTATACCCCTAAGGCTCATGACCTCCTCTGCCATAGGCTTATGATTAGGTTTTTCAGTACCCGGCATGTATTCCCTCCCATAGACTGGGCCTTCAATCCAATTAGATAGCAGTTGTTTTTTCCCAGAGCAGACATGCCACTATTGCACTCATTCAGACATTTGGCCTGTCTGGCCGAACTTGAGGTTTCCAGTGTCCACTGGTTTCACCCCTTATGACTTCTGTCTCCCATAAGGCTACATGCAGTGCAGTTTTTTACCAGCTTTCTGTTGGCTAGGCTACAGGGAGAAGGTTTTCTTTTCAGCACCAGCTTGATTTTACAGAGACTTTGCCTCTCAGACATGTGAATTCTTCAGGAATAGGGTCTTACCATCTCTTTCTCATGGGAAACCAAGGGCCTTGGCAATAGCCTATACTGTTTTGGAGGCAACAGGGACCCCCTAGCCAACAACTCACTGGAAGGTATCCCATCCTTGGCACTGAAAATTTTCTAGGAACAATCTATGGCTTCTGGATGTGTCATTATTTGATAAAGTAGGTTTTTGTATGTCTTATTCAGAATATCTTGAATTTTGATTGACTCCCCCCCACACACACACATTTCTTTTATACTATCTCTTCCCTTGACCTTGCTTAGACCTTTCCCATCCCTGTGATCTGTTCTTCTACTTATATATATTCAATACCATCCCCTTAAAACCTTCCCTCTCCTCCCTCCCTTATAACCTTTTTGTAGCTTATGAGCCTCTGCTACTGATTATAGGTTCCAGATCACACACAAGTATATACATTTGTAGCTGGGATCCACAGATAAGAGAGAACATGCAATGTTTGGCTTTCTTGGCCTGGTGTGGTGGTTTGATTCAGGTGTCCCCCATAAACTTAGGTGTTCTGAATGCTAGGTTCCCAGCTGATGGATATTTGGGAATTAATGGCTCCTGGAGGGAGTGTATTGTTGGGGGCAGGCTTATGGGCTTTATAGCCAGTTTCCCCATGCCAGTGTTTGGCACACCCTCCTGTTGCTGTTGTCCACCTTATGTTGGCCAGGGGGTGATGTCCACCCTCTGCTCATGCCATTGTTTTCCCCTGCCATCGTGGAGCTTCCCCTCGAGCCTGTAAGCCAAAATAAAGCTCTTTTTCCCAGAAGCTGCTCTTGGTTAGGTGATTTCTACCAGCAACGCGAACTGGACTGCAACACCTGGGTTACCTCACTTAATAACCTTTCTAGATCCATCCATTTCCCTGCAAATCTCATAATTTCATTTTTCTTTACCACTGAATAAAACTCCATGGTGTAGATGTACCATAACTTTATTATCCATTCATCTGTGGATGGACATCTAGGCTGGTTCTATTTCCTAGCTATTGTGAGTAGAGCAGTAATAAACATAGTTGTGCAAGTATCTCTAAGGTAGTGAGAAGAGGCATTAGAATATATGCCTGGGAGTGTGATAGATGGATCATATGGTAAATCTATTTTTAGGTGTGTCAAGAACCTCCACCCTGATTTCCACAATGGCTGTACCAGATTACATTCCCACCAACAGTGTAGAAAGGTTCCCCTTTTACCACATCCTCACCAACTTTTATCACCATTTGTTTTCTTGATGGTAGCCATTCTGATGAGAGAGAGATGTAATCTCAAGATAGTTTAAATTTGCATTTCCCTGATGGCTAAGTATGTAGAACACTTTTTTAGATATTTATATGCCATCTGTATTTCTTCTGATGAGAACTCTCTATTTAGTTCCATAGCCCATTTTTTGACTGGGTTGTTTGATTTCTTATTGTTTTGTTTTTAAGTTCTTTGTATATTTGGGATATTAATCCTCTGTCAAATGTTTAGCTGTCAAAGATTTCCTCCCATTATGCAGGTTGTCTCTTTGTTCTATTTACAGTGTCCTTCGCTATACAAAGGCTTTGTAATTTCATGCAATCCCAGTAGTTGATTAGTAGTTTTATTTTCTGAGCAATTGGAGTTATATTCAGAAAGTCATTACCTATGTCAATATGTTGAAGGTTTTTCCTGACCTTTTCTTCTAGCAATTTCAGAGTTTCATGTCTGATATTAAGGTCCCTGATCCACTTGGATTTGATTCTTGTGGATGGAGAAAGACAGGGATCTATTTCCATATTTCTACATATAGATATCCAGTTTTCCAAGCACTACTTGTTGAAGAGGCTATCTTTTCTCTAATGAATGATTTTTGGCATTTTTGTCAAAAATCAGATGGCTGTAGCTGCCTGGATTAATATCTGGGTACTCTATTCTGTTCCATTGATGTACATGTCTGTCTTTGTGCCAATACCATGCTGTTTTTGTTACTATGGATTTGTAATTTTTCTTAAAATAGGCTATGACGATACTACCAGCCTTATTTTTGTTGCTCAAAATCATTTTGGCTATTTGAGAGTTTTTGTGCTTCCAAATGAATTTTAAGATTTTTTTTCTATTCTTGTGAAGAATGCCATTGGAATTTCAATGGGGATTGTATTAAATGTATAGATTGCTTTTGGTAAGATTGACATTTTCACAGTATTGATTCTTCCAACGCAAGAATATGGGATGTCTTTCCATGTCTGTGTGTCTTCTACAATTTCTCACTTGAGTGTTTCAAAGTTCTCCTTGTAGAGCTCCTTCACTTCCTTAATTAAGTTTATTCCAAGGTACTTTATTATTTTCTTGAGGCAACTGTGAATGGGAGGCATTCCATGATTTCATTCTCCACATGTTTGTTGCTAGTATATAGGAAAGCTACTGATTTCTGTGAATTTATTTTGGATTCTGCTATGTTGCTAAAAATGTTTATCAGCTCTAACAGTTTTCTAGTGGAGTTTTTAGGGTCTTTTATGTTTGGAATCATATCATCTGCAAATAGTGACAATTTGATCTCTTCCTTTCTGATTTGTATCCCTTTTATGAGTTCTCTTGCCTTATTCCTATAGCTAAGACTTCCAGTACTATATTAAATAAAAGTGGGGACAGTGTAACCCCTTGTTTTGTTCCTGAATTTAGTGGAAAACCTTCAAGTTTTTCACCATTTAGTATTATGTTAGCTGTAGGTTTGTCATAAATAGCTTTCATTATGTTGAGATATGTTCCTTCTAGCCCCAGTTTCTGTAATACTTTTACCATGAAAGGATGTTGAATTTTGTCAAATGCCTTTTCAGCATCTATTGAGAAGATCATGTGATTTTTGTCTTCAGACCATTTATATGAAGGATGATATTTATTGATTTGCATATGTTGAACCATCCCTGAATCCCTGGGATAAAGCCAACTTGGTCAGGGTGAATAATCTTTTTGATATATTCTTGTAGTCTGTTTGCCAATATTTTGTTCAGAATTTTTGCATCTGTGTTCATGAGGGAGATGGTCTGTAATTTTCTATTTTTGTTCTGTCTTTGCCTGGTTTTGTTATTAGGGTGATGCTGGCTTCATAGAAGGAGGTGGGTAGAATTCCTTCCTTTTATATTTTATGGAAAAATTTGAGAAGCATTGGTGTTAGTTCTTCCATGAAGATCTGGTAAAATTCACCAGTGAATCCATCTGGGCCTGAGCTTCTTTTAGTTGGGAGAATTTTTATAACTGCTTGGATCTCTGTACTTGTTATAGGTCTATCTAAATGGTTTAACTCATCTTGATTTAATTTTGGTAGGCCATATGAATCAAGGAAATTATCCATTTCTTTCAGATTTTCAAACTTAGTGGCATATATTTTTAAATTGTCTGAATTTCTTTGGTATCTGTTGTAATGGTGTCTTTTTCATCTCTAATTTTCTTAATTTTTGTCTCTTCTCTCTTTCTTCTGGTCAAATTGCTAAGGGTTTATCAATCTTGTTTATCCTTTCAAAGAATCAATTCTTTGTTTTGTTGATTCTTTGGATTTTTGTTTGTTTGTTTGTTTCTGTATCATTAGTTTCTGCCCTAATCTTCATGATTTCTTCTTGTCTACCGATTTTTGGGTTGCCTTGTTCATCTTTTTCCAAGGCCTTAAGGTGAAGCATTAAATTGTTTATTTGTAAACTCTCTAATTTCTTAATGTAGGCACTCAGAGCTATAAATTTCCCTCTTAGTACTGCCTTCACTGTGTCTCAAAGGTTTTGGCATGTTGTATTATCATCATCATTTGATTCTATGAATTTATCAAGTTCCTTTTTGATTTCTTCAATGACCCATTGGTCATTCAATAGTGTAGTATTTAGTCTCCATGAATTTCTATATGCTCTGTAGCTTTTCTTGTTGCTGATTTGCAGTTTAATCCCATTGTGGTCAGATAGAGTACAAGAGATTATTTCAATTTTCCTATATTTGTGGAGATTTCTTTGTGTCCTAATATATGCTCTATTTTAGAGAATTTTCCATGTGCTGCTGAGAAAAATATATATTCTGCAACATTTGGATGGAATGTTCTGTCAAAATCTGTTAGACCCATTTGTTCCATGACATCATTTAATTAAGATGTCTATTTATTTTTTCCTGGGATGACCTGTTAATTGATAAGAGTGGGATATTGATATCTCCCACTATAACTGTGTTTGATCTTATCTGTGACTTTAAGTTTAAAAGTGTTTGTTTGATGAAACTGGGATTCCCCCATGTTAGGTGCATATATGTTTAGGATTGCAATGTCCTCCTGCTGGAGTGTTCCTTTAATCAGTATAAAATGACACATTGAAATTTTTAGAAAAATGATCGGACATAGAACACATCATTTTAAGTGAACTCACCCAATCATAGAAATGCAATTGTTACATGATCTCACTCATCTGAAGTCCCTAACCTGGATCAGAACAAGTTGCTGACATAAATTAATACCACCTTGAGTCCTATACAATAGGGAAGTCAGGGCTTGGGGGAAGGGGAAGGTTGGGGGTAACACAATATATGAACCCAAATCGAACTGGTACCATGGAATACTATATCCTGGAAATCAGACTAAAAGATGGAACCCTCAAGCAAACCTTAGAGATAGCACCTGAATCAAAGGGACCTGGAGAGTATGAGACAAAAGCTAAACTCAAATTTCTCCTGTTTCTCTTTCTTCTCTGGATTTTGCTTTTTTCTTTTCCTTTGGTGCTGGCCTGTAATTCCCTGTACCATGATGTGGTCTACATCCACAATGAGCTGTTGATTAGAGAGACCTGCTATATCTCCCAAAACAAACAAGACAGGCTTCTGTCAGAGCATTTGATTACCCACCAGAGGTTGATGGTAAGACCCTACTGCTGAAGACACCAATCACTGTTGGCACAGACCATGGGGAGACCTGATTGGAATCCAGAGGAGAGCCAGTCCTCAGATAATTAGCCCATCTAGCGCTGGAAGGCATTACATGAACTACCAGGGGAAAGTGGCCAACATCTGTCCAAGTAACTCAAAGTCTAAGTGACTCAGAAGCAAGCAAGCTGGTGTGATGCTCACACAAGTGCAATTGTGGGTGGCACACAGCCATGGTGGGTAACAAGCTGCTTTTAAATTGGCTAACAGATCTACTCAGTGGAAAGGAAACCATATCTGGAACTGGGAAACAAGTCATAATCATACCCAGATAATGATTCTGCTTCTATTGTCGAGCTAACCTTACACTATAAATATATATAAACTATATATGTACTATAAATATATATAAACTACTATAAACCCACTAACCTTACACTATAAATATGTCTAAACTCTTAGAATTCTCTCTAAATTAATAATGGTTATCCCATTTAACTGGTGCTGACTTTACTCTCCATTGGAGAATCTGCTTCTTATTTTCAGATGGGACCTGGGCTTGAGAAGATAAAGGACCCAGTGCACTCCACCCTGGCCCCAGGTGAAACCACAGAGGAATTGGGGAAGTGAGCAACAATGCAGCACTCTCCATCCCTCCAGACACAAAATGGCCTGGATATCAATGACCTCACAGTGCCTGACACTACCTACACAAGACCATCATAGAGGAGGAAAATATCATGACATCAAAATAAAAGAGATCTGATCGACATGGGGAGGGGATATAATGGAGAATGGATTTTCAAAGGGGAAAGTGGGGGGAGAGAGGGGATATTTTTTACAATCATGGAAAATGTTAATAAAAATTGTGAAAAGAGTTTTAAAAAATTGAGGGAAGGGTTGGTGAGACTGCTTAGTGGTTAAGCGCTTGCCTGTGAAGCCTAAGGACCCTGGTTCAAGGCTCAATTCCCCAGGATCCACGTTAGCCAGATGCACAAGGGGGCGCATGCATCTGGAGTTCATTTGCAGTGGCTGGAAGCCCTGGCATGCCCATTCTCTCTCTCTCTCTCTCCTTCTCCTCCTCTCTGTCACTCTCAGATAAATATAAATAAATTTTTTTTAAAAAATTGAGGAAATAAAAAGAATGCAGCACTCTCAATTAAGCTGATATCATCACAAGGGTGATAGAAAAGGATACTGAGGACACTCAATTCCTATGAAATCAGACATCTAGATGCTCCTAAGAGCCTATCACTGAAGTAGACTTAAAATGCTCCCAGCATGGCTCAGGGAATCTTGTGGAAGAGGGTGCAGAAAGATTGTTAGAGCCACAAGTTGGGACATTTTGCACATAGGTACTGCCTCTCCCCCATAACTGACTGCTGCTCCATAATGCATAAATAACCCACAATCCCCATGGGGTTGATCTGCATTCCCAATGAGGAAGGCCTCTTCAGAAAATGAGCATGGAGGAGGGAAAGGATGTTACCAAAATGTGATGTTTACATACAAAATATGTCCATATCTAATGATGAAAAAAATAAAAATAGGATCATTCTATATTTCTGCCTCCAGGAAACTCACCTTTTTATAAAAGATGAGCACTGTCTTATGATGAAAGGTTTAAAAACAGTGTTTTAAGCAAATGAGCCTAGAAAACAAGCAGATGTTGTTATCCTAATAACTGACTGGGTAGACCTCAAAGCAACATTAGTTAGGAAAGATAAGGAAGATCACGTTATATTGACTAAAGAAACACTCCCACAGGAAGACATTACAATCCTAAACATATATTCACCTAACATGGGGGATCCCAGTTTCATCAAACAAAAAGTATTAGAAGTAAGGTCACAGATAACACCAGATACAGTTGTGGTGGGTGACTTCAACACCCTACTCTCATCAATTTACAGGTCATTCTGGCAAAAAATAAACACAGAAGCATTTGATTAAATGAGGTCATAGAACAAATGATGCTAAAAGATATCCACAGAATATTTCACCCAAATGCTACAGAATACTCATTCTTTTCAGGAGCACATGGAACATTCTTTAAAATAGACCATTAGGACACAAAGCATATCTTAACAAATACAGGAAAATTGAAATAGATTTACCATATGACCTAGCTAGACTACTCCTAGACATATATCTTAAGGACTCTTCTCACTACCTTAGATATACTTGCACATCCACATTTATTGCAACTTTATTCACAACAGCTAAGAAATGGACCCACCCTAGATGTGCATCAACAGATTAGTGGGTAATGAAAATGTGATACATTTATACAATTCTATTTGGTGGTAAAGAAAAAATATTAAATTATTAAATTTACAGGGAAATGCATGGATCTGGAGAGGATTATACTTAGTGTTGTAACCCAGGCCCAGAAAGCCAAGTGCCACATGTTCTCTCTCATATGTGGATCCTAGCTGCAAACTTTTGAACTTGTATGTGAGTTGGAATAAGACTCAGTAGCAAGGGCCAGTAAGCTAGAAAGGGGCTATAAAGGAGGGAGGAGAGGGGAGGTATTAAGGGGATGGTTTTGTATATATGTAAGTAGAAGAACAGATTACTGGGGATGGAAAGGCCTAAGTGAGGTCAGGGGAAGATATTGAGTAAAAGAGTGGGGAGGGTTAATCAATCTCTAAGAGGGTATGAATAAGCTGCATGGTAACCTACTTTTCTGGACAATGGTACACCAAGAAGCCATTGGTTGTTACTAGAAAAATTTCAGTGTCAGGGATGGGATACCTCCACTGAGTTGTTAGCCAGGGAGGTTCCTGATGCCCCCAAATCATAACAGGCCATTGCCATGGCTTTTGGCTTTTGGTTTCCCACCAGTAATAGATGGTAAAACACTATTGCTGAAGACTCCACATGCTTGGGCTGTAAAGTAATGAGAACTCTTACTGGAGCTGAGTGGAAACCTCCTCTTTGTGGACCAGCTGACAGAAAGCTGGAAAAGGCTATTCTGCATGCAGCTCCATGTGGGAGAGAAGTTATCAGTGGAGATAAACAACAGTGGACCCTGCAAGTCTTATGTTTGATCACCCAGATCAAATGAACCAATGAGTGCAATTATGTCATGTCTATTATGGGGAAAACAAAATGCTGTCTAATTGGACTGGAAGCCCACTCTATGGGAGGGAATACACACCTAATACTGAAAATATTTGATGGCTAAGGTCACGAGCCCTAGGGGTGTAGCACCTGCTGATATTTGGCTAAATGCATACATTATGCTCACCAAACTTCCCAGTAAGCAATTCTCTTAATGTCCATACCCATATACTAATACTACTCTCAGTTTTGATCAGATCTCTTTTCAGATGATGGTGACCTCTGGGATAACTCAAAAGGAACCATAGATAGGACTGCTTACAATGCACTCCTCCAGGCACAAAATGGCCTGGATATCCATGACCTCACAGTGCCAGGCACTACCTTCCCAAAACACTCAGATTAGGAGAAGATGATGACACCAAAACAAAAGAGATTGTTTGAGAGGGGACATAACGGAGAGTGTACTTGCAGAGGGGAAAGTGAGGGATGGGAGGGAATTATCATGCTTTATTATCTATAATTATGGAATTTATAAATAAATAAATACATATATATAAAGCCAAAAGTGTTTATCCCCATATGTTAATGCTACTCTCACTTTTGATTAGAGAAGCTTCTCTTTTTAGATGGTGGTGACCACTGGGGCTACTCACCACAGTGCTGAGAAGTGACAGTGAAGTGTTCACCACTGAGACATCTCTTTTGCAGCCTCTAAGGCTCAGAGTGTACTGGGGAAGAGGTGGCTAAAAAAAGGTAAGAGCCAAATAAAGGATAGGCCTACTTACAATGCAGTCTTCTAGACACAAAATGGCCTTGATATTCATGACCTCACAGGCTTGAAATTACTAACACAATGCCCTCATAATAGGAGGTAAAGATGATGACATCAAAATAAAAGAGAGACTAAATGGAAGGGGGAGGGAATTCTATAGGGATGTATTTCAGAGGAGGGGATTGGAGTGAAAGAGAGTATTATCATCGCTCTATTGTCTACTTACAGAGCTATCAGTAAAAAGGTTTTTTTTTTAAATAAAAAAAAAAAAACAAACAAAGAAGACAGAAGAAGTCTCTTTCTGGGAGGCTAGAAAGAGCCTCACGCAGGATCACCAGTTCTTGAAGGTAACACAGTCTCTCCAGGAGCAAATGCCATGCAAACCAGCCAATCTTGAGTTTCCTCTTCCATGAGACCACACACCACAAGAGATAATCCTCCCCTGACTTAGTTATCCAAGGGTCAGGGGCCAGGCGAAAACCCACAGAAATATACAAAATAGACTCTACTGAATTTCAAAATGTACCATGCCCTATGTTTCCTAATGAACCTTCAGCAAAGGTGCCAAACTCTCCTACCTCTGGTTTGAGTCTTCTGTCTCCTATCATATGTCCCCCAGTATAACCCTCTGTAATGTGCTCTGCCTCTTCTTCCTGGGACCTGAGAGGATAATGAATTTGTTTTCCCAGCCTTTTCTCTGTCCTCATGCAGCACCCTGTCAGACTGATCAGGATATGAATGAGAATCTCATCCAAAACACACATTACCAAAATCATCCAGATTCATGCTGGAACATATTGTATACCTAGACACTATAACCCATACTCACCCTGATTAGGAAGGGTAAACATAGTCTTTAAGTTCATCTTACAAGCACATGTTCTCCTGGAGCTGAGATGCACCCATTTACCATACCATCAAATGATTTTTGTCAACATGACCTCCCCTCATAAAAATTCCAAATTGGTTTTGCCTGTCAAAGACAATTTTATTAGGGAAATATCTTCCCATATAATAAAATATAGCTTTGATTCTCTTCTTTCAATACAAGTACACAAGCAAATGTAAACATAGTCAAGAATAACAAGGCATTAGAAGCAACAAAAAACACTGAGGAACACAGTCTCCTAAAACAAACACAAATGGCCTGTGAGTAATTGTATCCATAACATAATAATAACGTGTGTTGTTATAATATTAGACAATAAAAGTTAGCCATTTAAGAATTACTGGTAAAGTTAAAATATTAACATCAAACTTACAAGTTGACTAAAGCTGCAGAAAGAAGCAAAGGCAAAAAGATGTGAAAATACCTTTGACAATGCACTCAGGAAGTTCTCTGATAAAGCATGAAGATAAAAAACAGAAAAAATATAGGTGAATAAATTGTGAAAATTATGGAAGACATTCTCTCAGAGGTAAAAATAGTCACAATTTCTAAATTGGAAGGACCTATAAAATGTCAAATAAGGATGTCAATGAAAAAAAAATAATTAGGTATACCTTCAAAAAATTTCTGAACACAAACTGAAAATGAGAGGTCCTAAAATTTCTAGAATGAAAGAAAATTAGGATCTTCTGTGAAGACCTGTGAATAGTCTTATATCACACTATCCTTAAAGAAAATGACTTCCCCAAAATGATAGGGACATAAACTCAAAGCTCTCAAGGAAAATGATTCCCTAGTTAGAATCCATGGCAGCCAATACATTTGGTATATAAATGGAATACTTTTCTTTTATACATACTCTGTAAAGAAGTATCTAGAGGGTGTATTTTCACCAAATCACTGGGAAATTCTGAAAAAGGGAACAATCCCCATTGCAGCTACCTGACCTTATAAAACTCTAAAGGGGACTGGTAAGCACTGTGGGTATTACTGCTTGATTTTAACTTCTTCACAGAACACAGCCATTAGTAAACAAAGAGGAGATGGTAGAAGAATAAAGTAACCCTTCTGCAACTCTAAATTAAATCATAAATATTAACCATCAGTTGATTATTTTGAAGCTACCCAGTGACAACACTGGCCTAGAACACAGCAGAATATTCAGGCTAACACCAACCACACTGGATGATCAGCCTTAGCCTTAAGAAGGAGACACACAGACACTTCTACATGTGCTGCTGTGATGGATTCAAAAGTACCTAACACCACCTATGAGACAGTCTTGCCCGTGGATGAAACAGAAACCTACTGAGTTTCTCCATCTCTCTACTAATCTACAGATGCCAAAATGAGAGGAACAAGCAAAAAACTTTGAACAGAAGCAGTCAGTCCAACCCAAAATGTGGGACACTCTACAAGAACAAAAGATCTAGTTTCTCATGCAAACTTGAGACAAGCAAGAAGGAAGGAGTAGTACTATAGAAAATAAAGACTTCAAATGTGACAAACCTATGTGGGGTGGTATGTAGTCCCTACAGAGCAGTATACTACATCAGTGGGCCCTGGTGACATTTCTGTATGACAAATAGGCTCTCAGACTTTAGATGTGGCTGTGGGTGAAGTTAGATGATAATATCACCTTCACTCTCGGGCTGGAAAACAGTGCTCTGTAAGGTATTGATAACAAATACTGTTAATGCATAAGTCATACAGCGTCTATAGAACTCCCCCACGATGGATTCCCAGAGGGAAGAATGCATGCGCAGTGCCCCAGCAACTGGAGACCTACGCCAATAACACTGAAGTTCCCAAGACAAGCAACAAGACAGATGTGGTCCAGACTCACAGTTTCCAGTCTCTAGGCTAGGGAAAGAGCTGATGTTGAGCAGGGTTTGGAATGAGACCCTCCATGAAAACAAAAGTGTCTAGAAAACTCTTGACTGACAAAGGCTCTTTCATCATTGCTTTCTTTTACTAATATGTGAAGTACAAAAAATATTGAAAATTGTAGTCAAAGTTTAAATCATAATAAGATGAAGGCTTACTCCTCTGGCCTCATGATGTGAGCTAGACTAAAGACATGGATAAAGCCACCAATGCTGTATTGTTAAGAATGCAAAAATCTGAAGATAATTTTATTTATTTAATTATTTATGAAACACAGAGAGAAAGTATGGACACACCAGGACCTCCTGCCACTACACATGAACTCCAGGTGTCTGCATGAAGTAGGTTCTGAGGAATTGAGTCAGGGTCATCAGGCTTTGCAAGAATGTGCCTTTAACCACTAGGCAATCTCTCCCACCCCTGAAGAGTATTTTTAGTATGTTGTGTGTGTTCAAATGTGGTGTGTGTGTGTGTGTGTGTGTGTGTGTGTGTATAACCAAGTGTGTGTTCAAATGCACCATGAACATACATGCAGAGGCCAAAGAAAGACATTGGCTCCTTCTTTCTCACTCTTCCACCTCGTTTCCACAAGTCTCTAACTGAATGTGAAGCTTGTTATTTCTTGGTTAGATTGGTGAACCAGGCAGCCCAGTGACCCTCCCGTCTCCACTCGCCTCAGGTTGAAATTACAGCACAGCAGCACACCTGCCTTTCTCCATGGACACTGGGTCCTCATGACATGCAGCAAGCACTCCTACCCTGCACCATCGCTCCAGAACCAGAAACCTTAGGAGACCTTGGGACTACCTAGCACCATTTCACTTCCTGCTCCTGTTTACTCCACAATGAGACTTCATTTCCTCCACCTTTATCCTCTAATCACTGCATGTTTCTTCATCTGTTCTACCAGCCAGGGGCAGCTTGGCATTCTCTCCTCTAACCCTGGTCAAACCACCTGCTTTAGGGTGAGTGAGAAATAACATAAATATATCAAGTAAAGAGGATGTCCTTTCAGTGCAGACCCAGCCTTTGTAATCAGTGACTGCCAGAGGAAATGTTTCCATTAAGAGTAGCCCTAGCCCTGACACATAGACCCTGGAGGTTAAGTTTGTGGTCAGTTTCTCAATGCCAAAATGAACATGAACTACTCATAGCAGCTCTATGTGGACACCTTGTATGGAAGCTCTGTGTGGTGGCTCTAGCCAGCTGGTAGAGATGTCCCTGCCTGATGAACAGGGTGACCTGCTGTAGCCACAGTGAGATGACAATTGGCCTTAGCCAACAGGCACAGGGCAGCCTTCATGGCTCAGAATAGCCCTATGAAATCAAGCCAATCCCCTAAAGCCTTTACCCAGTCTGTCACTGGACAGTATTTCTTTCTTTATTGCCTGGTGTGTGGACCAGTGCTAGATGAGACTACCTGCACTGGTCACTGGCCCCAGGAGTTGAAGGATGGGAGGGGATCACCTATATAGAGAGACAGGTTTTTTTGGAGAAGAAAAGAACCTGGTAACAGGTCATTATTTACCTATGACTGAAACTTTTCAAAGCTTCTGTATTGCCTAAATGTCACAACAAATAGGACAATTAAGTTCTTGAACACACACACACACACACACACACACCTCTAACAACAGTTTGATCTAACTTTCCTCCAAATGTCACTATCTATATTCTATATTCTCTTTCTATATATGCCTCTTCCCCCTGCCCCTCTCTCTCTCTTATTCTTAAATAAATAAATATTTTTAAAAAATAAAATAGGTGCTCAAAGTTGAGTCTTATTTCTACTCCAAGAAGACACCTTGCTCTACCTTCCCTCAACTTTTCTGATGAAATTCTTTCTCCAAGGCAGCTCCTTAAATCTTTCTTCTATAGCCTCTATGGATGTCCCGAAGAACCAGCCATCAAGAAGCCCCAGACAGAGAAGGTATAGGCCAGGGTCTGGAGCTCCAAAACTTCTAGACTCCTGGGATTGTCCTCTATTAACATTACCCAGAATGATCCTACAAGACATTGTCTCAGCACATACCCAGCTTCATTTGCAAGTCCTGTCTGCTTATCTGCTCCACCTGGTTGGACTTTTGATAGAATCTACCTGAAGGCTCTTCTTACTAGACTCCAAGCCACTACAGAAGTCCCTGAATATACAGCAACAAAATCTATGTATTAGAGTAATGACTAGGAAAATTAATGACCTTGAGTTATAAGCACTTGTAATGTGGTTTGGTCTACCAGATGGCTGTGGGGAATCCTCCTTTACAGACCATAAAGGAAGACAAAACACCGTCCAAGGTGCTGAATGAAAACCAGTGTTCTTGCTTTTTCAAAGTCCCCTGTGGTTCACCTTATGAATGAGATTCCTCTAGCCAAACTTATATCATGGATCAAGACAGAGACTAAGACTAAAGGTTGGGGTCAAAAGAAAAAGAAGTTGGGTATGGTGGTACACACCTTTAATCCCAGCACTTTGGAGGCCATGGTTAAAGGATTTGTGTGAGTTCAAGGCCAGCTTGATACTATGTAGTGAATTCCAAGTCAGTCTGGAATAGAGCAAGATCCTGCCTCAGAAGACAAAAAAAAAAAAAAAGAAAAGTAGTATATCTGCTCAATCTTGTGGTCCTTGTCTTTTTTCTCTGTATCTGTCTGTGTGTCTCACTGTCTCTTTTCTTTTCACTCTGTCTCTGTCAGTATATTGCTGTCTTTCTTGTTGTATCTGCTTTTCTGTTTGTCACTGACTCCAATTATAACTCTTTGCCTCTTACCTTCTGTAGCTCTGTCATCCTTTCTGTGTTATCTCCATCTTCTTACTGTGTCTATCTCCATTTTCCTCTCTATTTCCATCTTCATCTCTTTCTCTTTCTCTTTGTCCCTTTCTATCCCTATCTCTGGCAGTGGTACAATGAATAGTGTGTCTGAAAAATAAAGGTGCTTGCCTTGGTGCAGAATGGTGTTCTGCTGGTGGTGGAAGTAACTGCTGTTGAGTCTGTCCTGTTGTCTCATACATAGTGGTCACAATGTGGGGTCTTCATCATTTCTGTACCCCAAGTTGGGCATTGTTGAGCCTCATACTCAATTTGTAGACACCATCAATGATTCTGGTAGCTACCTAATGCCCTCCTAAGTAACTCTTCTATTGCTTATTGGCAATACTTACAAGTCATATACTAAAAATGCTGCTTGTAGAATTGCAGTGAATCAGTGATAAAACTTTTTTTTAATGTTGGAATAAGTGAACTCTTGAGGAATTGCTTGAAACTACCAGAATAAAAAACTAGACATTTACTCGTGGGGGGAGTCAGGAAGGGAGCCCTGTGATGGCCATGCTAAAGAGCTATTTCTGACTTGGAAACTTCCTGGGAACATATATACAGTTGGAAAAATAAAGCTGTTGTTAGGTCCTACCAGAAAAAGACTTACAAAAGGAGAAAAAATTGAGAGTAGTCTGAAGAATGTCCATTCCTGCATCTTACTCAGCTTTTATATTAGGATAAGATGATACCTGAGCCCCCTCCCCCACCCCCATCCCAATAGGGACACAGCTATACAGGATGAACCAACACAATCCTAAATCCAGGAAGCCACCTGCTTGTAATGTTGAACCTCCTCTCACAGCCTCCCTGAGCCTTTGCAGCAGTAAGGATTTTACTGTTTCCTTGCAGAGACTTGTCAAAAACCCCAAACCTGAAAAACAGGCCTGAAGGAAGCGCTAACTCAGCATTTCTACGGTGAGATCAAAATCTATACTTGTAAACATAATGACCACAGGCTTGGAGACTTGTCAGATGGGTTACAGAGGGTTCTTATTGGAACATCACTCTGGATTACAACATCTATAATATCCTGACCTCTATAAAGATGATCACAGTTAGACCTTGGGATGCCATTGTCAACTGAGTAAGAGTCTCTCATCCTCTCTATACTCCCAGCCCTGTGGAAGCCATGAAGATCCACTGCCTTCTGATTCTGGTGTTCTGCCTCTACTCCCAGGTTACTCCAGGTAAGCTTTCACACATGCTGAAGCACCTGGTCAAGGCTGGGGATGTAGGACTATGAAGAGCCAAGGACAGTTGACCATAGGCCTGAGTTATCTGCAGGATAGCACACCCTTGTTGTGTCCTTAAGCAGCACCCTTCATATTCTGTAAGCTGTACCCCCAAAATAAATGGAAATGGAGGAATGCAGGGCTAGTCATAGGTATCTTCTAACCTCTATCTTTGTCCTGGGCATGAAAAACATACCCTGTGTGGGAAGGATTCTGCTTAGCCTCAGGGAAGGCTCCACAGACTGACAGGCCAGGTTCTTATCCAGAGAGAGGTGCCACCACCCACCTAACCAGGCTAACTCAGCCAAGACCTAAGACTTACAAAATAGGCACACATTCTAGGGACCTTTCACCTCCCTGGAACATCCTACCACATTCTTCTGGGACAATCTCCCTAGTTATCACAAGGCAGGTTTCCTGTCTGGTTAGAAGACACCAGCATCTTGGGACTAAAGCAATGTGGCCTGATGTGGGTGATGCTGGGACTCTGCAGAAGAAATCAAAGGTTTATTCTTCTCAGGTCTGTGACTCATGATGCCCTTAAACAAGTCATGTATCTTTGAATCTTTATTTCCTTATCTACATAACGAAAGTATCTGGGTAGGAAAGACAGCTATAAAAGTCTCTTTACTATGCTTTTCTCCAGGTTATCACTCTATCCCACAGATGCACCTAATTTAATCCAGTGATGTCAAAATTGTCCCATTTCAAACCTGATGTGGAAGCATTCTCAATGCAGAGTTAGTCATGGTGTTTGTTGTAACCCATGATAGTAGCTAGATGAGTCAGTTTAGATATGTTAAACATCTTTATGTGTGTAGACATATTCATATGCATGCATGTGTGTGCACAGGTGTGTATAGAAGTCAGAGATCAACATTGGGTGACTTCTTCAGTGGATCTCCACCTTATCTGCTTGAAACTGGATTTGTTACTGAACCTGGAATTCACTAATTCAGTTATACTGGCTGGCTGTGAGCTCCAAGGAGCTGCCTGTCTATGCCCTACCCATAGCCCCTGCACCTTCTAGTTTAGGAGTTTTCTCCTTGTGAGATAAAGTCATGGGTTTTCCACACTCATCTCATCTACAGTGTCCTTACATGAACACAGAATGAGGTCAATGTGTAAAGGCCATTTGGAAATCAAGCGAACTTCAGGGGAACTGTGGGATGAGTGAGTAAGTATCTTATGAACAGATATGATCTGCCATTGCCAGGGGCAGGGTGACAACCAGGAAAACACAACCATCCATCTCTGGAAGCGCCACATTAGAAGCAAGAACTGCATGAGAAACCCTTAAAGTAACTGATACGTCAACTACAGCTGTGCTGGGAAAGGCTGTGGAGCTCAGCTCAAAGAAAGCTTATAACAAGTGTTCAGCCTATCTGGGAGCATGAGGAAAGGCTTTTTGGAGAGGCTGGAATGGAAGGAGAAATCTAAGTTATTTTAGTGGTGTAATATTTTAAAATATTAATTTTTAGCATTTAATAACTTATATGTCACATCCATTTGAGATTGTTGTCTTTTCTTAAAAACACAGAAGCTGTGGCAATATTCCTTTATAGCCACAGTGGTCAGAGATGTTCCTCCTGACAGGCATCTGTGTCCCCTTGTCACCACACAGCCCAACACTCACTATTGCCTTTCCTGAGTCTACAGGACATGGCTCTGATAGGTTTGGTTGCTGTGGGCACCTGAGTGTGCAGTTCTGGGTTAAGGGAAATTATGGTAGCTGGGAAGAGACAGCTGGTAGACAGCAGTGTGGAAAGCCTGAAGATAGAGAGAAATAAAAACAGTAAGTTCATACTATGGTGGGGTGCTAGAAGGAGGCAGTGAGAGAGGAAAATGGAATATCAAGAGAAAGTCTGGGGATACTCTGTGGCCAGATGAAATAAGACCTTGTGAAGAAGATCATACATCTGGATTTGGGGGACTGTAAAGAGATTTTAAACTGGGTTAGAGACTGGGAAGGACAATAGCTTTTGCTGCTTTATCTGGAGGCTGATTAGTACATGAAACAATAAGAGGCTATAGCAGACTGATTCAGGTTCACTGACATGAACTTCTAGACAAGGCACAGCTGTGGAGGAAGGGATTTATTGAAGCTTATAGATCCAGGAGAAGTTCTATAATGGCAAAAGGAGCTGGCCTGCTTTCACAGGACCAAACAGAGAGAGAGAGGCATAGCCTAAAAACCAAAAGCCACACAGCAGTTAAGTTGCTTGCCTGCAAAGCCAAAAGACTCAGATTTGGATCCCCAGGACCCATGTAACCCAGATAAATACACAGGTGGCACATTTGTCTGGAGTTCACTTGCAGGGACTAGAAGCCCTGGCATGCCCATTCTTTCTCTCTCTCTCATAAATAAAAAAATATATTTTTTTAAAAAGACTTCGTGGGCTGGAGAGATGGCTTAGCGGTTAAGCGCTTGCCTGTGAAGCCTAAGGACCCCGGTTCGAGGCTCGGTTCCCCAGGTCCCACTTTAGCCAGATGCACAAGGGGGCACACACGTCTGGAGTTCGTTTGCAGTGGCTGGAAGCCCTGGCGCGCCCATCCTCTCTCTCTCCCTCTATTTGTCTTTCTCCTTGTGCCTGTCACTCTCAAATTTAAAAAAAAAAAAAGAAAGACTTCCTAAGAAACAATATATTTAAAGCCAATGATCCTCTCAGCATTTTGTCATGCCTTCCTTTTAGTCCATCTTTGTGACACCAGCATCTGAACTGAGCCAGCTCACAAACTTCACAATTGACCAGAGTGGCAACATTCTGAATACACATTTTCTTTCTGATGAGACCAAGACAGTCAAGCCTGTCCTGTGCTCATTGCCACAATTCAAGTTTATCCCCTTCTCTTCTTTTTTTTTTTTTAATTTTATTTATTTATTTATTTGAGAGTGACAGACACAGAGAGAAAGACAAATAGAGGGAGAGAGAGAGAGAATGGGTGCGCCAGGGCTTCCAGCCTCTGCAAACGAACTCCAGACGCATGCGCCCCCTTGTGCATCTGGCTAACGTGGGACCTGGGGAACCGAGCCTCGAACCGGGGTCCTTAGGCTTCACAGGCAAGCGCTTAACCGCTAAGCCATCTCTCCAGCCCCCCTTCTCTTCTTTTTTATCATCACCCTTTTGCAAGCATTTCCTACATCATTTCCTGCTATGTGATCAGCTCCCCCTTCTTCTACTCCTATTAATTCCCTTGGTTGAGAAAGAGGAGAAATGGAATCAGAAGAGACACTCTGTCACTCTCTAAATGTACCTATAAACTGCCTCACAAAGTTTCATCAGTAAATAAATAGTAAACTATTCAACCTCACTCAAAATTGTTTGTATAAAAGCCTAGTTAGGGCCATTTAAGGCACAAGTTTTCTACAAAAGGTGCTAGGTAACAGCTTAGTATTTAACAGCATGTGCTTGAAATAATGGTTAAACTTACTGAAAAGGGCAGTAAGATCCCCTTGATGGTAGTTCCTGAGAAGATAATTTCAACCACGGAAAGACATCTTTCCAACACACTGACACACGGCTTAGGACATACATGCTGTCTCCCTGGGTGGGGTGTCCTAGTGTGTTTGTCTGCTCAGCTGACATAACAAAGCTACATGGTAGAGATTCAACATGAGATATTTGTTTCCTCCCAGTTCTGGAAGCTGAGCATATGAGACCAAAATCACAACAGATGTGACTTCTCCTGATGTCATCTATGTTCTTTATCTGAGTCGTCCTTAACCTTCCCTCTGTATCTGTTTCATCATTCTTGTTTTTTCTCTTGTTTGTGTATGTGTAATGTGGTGTGTGTGTGTGTGTGTGTGTGTGTGTGTGTTGGGTGGTGTGGTACCCAATATGCTTGCCTGTAGCAGGACGTGGGAAGGAGCTCACCTATAGTGGCCAAAGCAGAATATCTGGTGCCCACTCCACCCCATCTTAAGCCAGTCTCTTCACTAATTCCAGAATTTGTGGGGCTCCAATAATCTTTGGTTTCTGCTCCCCTGAGGAACAGGTGTTAATAGGCATGTGTGGCCACACAGAGATGTTTACATTGGTTGTGGAAATTTGAACTTTGGTGGTCTCAGGATCCCTCTGGCCCTCATGCTTGTGCAGGAATCACACTTAACTGAGAAGCCATCTCTTCAGCCCTTAATCAGTTCTTATATGGAGACCAATCAACCAATCATACTGCCTCATTTGACCTTAATTACCTAACTAAAGACCCTATCTCCAAACAGATTCACATTCTGAAGGAATAATGGTTCAGAACTTCAGTGCAAGGATTGTGAAGTGACAAGAGACAATCTAGAACAGTCATCCAAAGAGACTTACAACATGATGGTCACTTGCTAGGAATATCACAGGATGGCATTGCTCTCTAGTGGACACAATTAAAGACTACTTTAGGGGCCAGGCATGGTGGTACACATCTTTAATCCCAGCCCTTGGTAGGCAAAGGTAGGAGGATCGCCATGAGTTCAAGTCTACCCTGAGACTACATAGTGAATTCCAGGTCAGCCTGGACTAGAGTAAAACTACCTTGAAAAACAAAAAAATAAAGACTAGGGTAACTTCAAAGTATGAAATGAAATGATTCTGGGCTGGAGAGATGGCTTAGCCATTAAGCACTTGCCTGTGAAGCCTAAGGACCCCAGTTCGAGGCTTGATTCCCCAGGACTCATGTAAGCCGGATGAACAAGGGGGCACATGCATCTGGAATTCATTTACAGTGGCTGGAGGTCCTGGTGTGCCCATTTTCTCTCAATCTCTCCCTTGCTGGGCTCCACCAGCTGGGGCAGGTAGTGCTGAGGGAAGGACCAGGCCTGCTGGTTCCTCCCAAGAGGTTAAGGAGGAAGATGAAGTGTCGTACAACCCAGAACCTCTCCTAGCCACCGGAGAAAAACCACACTGAGTCAGGAGTCTTTTCGAAGCAGGAACTCTCTTTATTGCTATGAGCAGTTGCCTATATGATGTTGGGGACAAAGGCAGGGATTTTAGGACGGGGGGGGGGAGGGGAGGAGAGGTAAGGGCCAATAGTAAACTGTGACTATTGAAATGGTAATTTCAACTCCTGCTTGTAAGTAGCAGGCCAGAAGCCATTAGGCATCTTGCTGAGTCATAGCTGGCCAGAGACAGGTCGCCAAACTTTAGCTAGGCTCAGAAAGTTCCACTAAGCCTCACACCTGGGCCTTTCAGGGCCCAACATGCCTCCCCTACTCCCCCCCTCTTTCTCTGTCTGTCACTCTCAAATAAATAAATAAAAATTTAAAAAACAATTTATTAAAATAATTCTGAGTTGAAGGAAAAATAGATTCAAATTACAGAAACCTCTGATGTCTTCATAGATTAATTTTAATTTCATTCCAACAAGAGAGGATCATAGATTTCAGCAGGAATGGTGATGGGAATGTGGAAGCTGGTCTCATGTACAAGGTCTTGAAGGCAGGAGGCAAAATAGCTTAGGATGTGATATTGGCTACAGTGCTCACTATAGCATTTTGCAAATGTAGGAGGTCAGTTTGGGGGATGGTAAGATGAACTTGAATCTTATTTGGGAAATAACTTGAGTTCCCTGCATAGCTAAAAGTCAGTGGGAAGAAGCAAATGTTATTCAGAGCCCTGTTGCTGTCCTTGGCAAGAGAGAGCTTCACAGGCCTGATTTCATTAGCATCCCCAAAAGTAATTACTCAAAGTTCTTTATGTGCTTTGAAGAGCCTGTCTCTCTCGCCTTCACCAAATATACTAAAGTAACTACAGCTCCTGTCAAAAACCTGAAGTGGAGGCTGGAGAGATGGCTTCGTGGTTAAGGCACTTGCCTGCAAAGTCAAAGAACCCAGGGTCATTTCCCCAGGACCCATGTAAGCCAAATGCACAAGGTGGCACATGTGTCTAGAGTTTGTTTCCAGAGGCTGAAAGCCCTGGAGCACCCATTCTCTCTCTCTCTCTCCCTCTCTCTCTTTCTCTCTCTCTCTCTTCCCCTCTCTCTCTCCATATAAAAACAAAAAGTTCTTGGGCTGGGAGGATGGTTTAACAATTAAAGGCACTTGAAAAGCCTGCAGTCTCACTTTCAATTCCCAAGGCATCCACATAAGCCAAAAGTAAAAGTGATACAAGCATCTGGTGTTCATTTGCAAGCAGCCAGAAACACTTGCTCACCCATATATGCATATAAATTTTAAAATTCTGTTGTTATTATAGCACTGTCTGCTTTCAACACAGAGATATTGACATCAAAAATGTGGAGATAATATGAAAAAATTCTCAGAAATGCTACAATGTTTAACTTTATTAAAATTAAGATGGCGGCATAGTATCCACACCTACTTCCCTAGGATGTGAAATAAGCCGAGCCGGTTAAGATGGCGGCGTAGGTACCACGCCAAAGCAGCCTAGGGGGGAAAAAGACCAAAAAAACTCAGCAAAATACACACTTTTACTAAAAAGTGAGGTGTATAGGAAATTGAGGCGGCAGTGGAGAAGTAGAAGAGTTCCAGAGCATCCAGAGCCTGCACAGGCGGGAACAGCGGCTCCGGGGCGGCTCGGCCACCCGCCGCAGCCGCGGAGCGGCAGAAAGCCGCCGGACTCTCGGCTCGAGCCGCAGGACAAGCCAGGTGCGGGATTTTCCCCTCACACCGCGCTCTCCGCAACTCAGGAAACGTGAGGGGAGAGCGGCAGCGAGCAACGGAGGGAAGAGCAGACTGCGAGGTAGAAGCACACGTGGAACAGCGATACAACCAGAGCAGCCGCGGCTCCCTCCCCTCCCCCACCGCCTGAACCCAGCTCCAGCTAACACAGCAGCGGCCTGGGACCGGCCACTCCAACTTGGGCTGACAGCAGGACCCAAGCAGGAGCAGAGTTCGGCAGCAACTTCAGCGGCTCCAGCACCGGTACCAGTGGCCCCAGCAGCAGCGGACCCAGGAGCGGCAGTGGCGGCAGATCCCGCAGCAGCGGCTTCAGGGGGGAGCAGCGGCGGTGGACACGGCAGGGGCAGCTTCAGCAGTGGTGGTGGCTCCGGTGGTGGCAGCTACAACAGCAGCAGAGGCAGCAGCAGCGGCTCAGTTTGCCCCGTAGGAAAAGCAAGTGCCCAGCTCCAGAAATCAGAACAGCAGCCCGACAACCCACGCAGCAACTTGACTGAGACCACAATCACCCAAGGTAACTGGGATTGCACCAGGGAAGGGTCTCACTTGGTCACAAGCTGACTTGGATACCTCAACAGACCAGAAATCTAAACCTCTTTGTTGAAATAAGCCGAAAAACAGGAAAACACACTCTTCTACCAAAAAGCAAAGGTGTATAAGGCATTACCAACCACAGCAGGGAAGCAGGATCTTCTAACAAGCAGAAAACTGGCCAGAATCCTAATGAGGCACCACCAGGCCTAATCCACAAACCTACCAGGCAGGCACAGACCTGGAAGAGCACAGAGCAGATGAAGGGATTTTCCACTCACATCACCCTCCTCACAAAGTAAATAAACCTTAAGGAAAAGATAGCAAGGACAAGTAGAGCATCTGCTGAAGGAGCTCTCAGATGGAACCAGCTGAGCAGCTGTGGTACAACTCCAGACATCCTGCATAGCCACCGATGGATCCTCCAACCAACAGTGCTGCAAACCACCAGAAAACTCATCCACCACCACCATCACCACCACCTGCCACTAAGCATCCAGCACAGCCAGTAAGAACACCATATCAAGTGACTCAAGCAACCTAACTGAATCAATAGCACAATAGAGGGGGATCAAGGTGGGAACTCAGCATTGGTAAGATTGGAAGCCATCCCAAAAGGTAACAGTACCGACTTACCAAAAGCCAGGTATATAGGTCTGCACTGGAAGTGCTAATCTCATCTCCTCTGTCAGGGCTAATTATGTGTGAGATTTAATTGATATACTCTTGGTCAGCTTTACCATTCTCAAATAAGCTATATTTTGGTATAGAAAAAGGCAACATGACAACAGATACCAAAGAAATTCAGAAAATCATATAAGGACATACTTTAAAAAATATGCTCCACTTAGTTTGAAAATATGAAAGAAATGGATGATTTTCTATCTTTATATGCCCTACGAAAATTAAATAAAGAAGAGATAAGCCATTTAAATAGTTGTGTAGCAAGTACAGAGATTCAAGCAGTTGTATATAAAAAAAAATCTCCCAACTAAAAAAAGTTCAGGCCCAAATAGATTAACCGGTAAATTTTACCAGATCTTCATGGAAGAACTAACACCAATGCTTCTCAAACTTTTCCATGAAATAAATAATAAAGAAATTCCACCAAACTTCTTCTATAAAGCCAACATCACCCTGATATCAAAACCACACAAAGACAGAACAAAAAAAAAAAAAAAGAAAACTACAGACCAATCTCACTCATGAACATAGATGCAAAAATTCTCAACAAAGTACTGGCAAACAGAATACAAGTATATATCAAAAAGATCATTCAAAAAAAAAAAAAAAAAAGATCATTCACTCCAACCAGGTAGGCTTTATAACAGAGATGCAGGGAAAGTTCAACATATACAATCAATAAATACAGTACACTATATAAATGGACCACAGGAAAAAAATCACATGATCACCTCATTAGATGCAGAAAGGGTATTTGACAAAATCCAACATCCCTTCATGCTAAAAGTCCTATAGAAACTGGGAATAGAAGGAATATATCTCAACATAATAAAGCCTATTGATAACAAACCTACAGCCAACATAATACTAAGTGGAGAAAAACTTGAAGCTTTTCTACTAAAATCAAGAAGAAGACAAGGGTGTCCACTGTCCCCACTTTTATTTAATACAATACTTGAAGTTTTACCTACAGCAATAAGGCAAGCGACACATATAAAAGACATACAAACTGAAAAGGAAGAATTCAAATTATCATTATTTGCAGATGATATGATTCTATACACAAAGAACCCCAAGAACTCTATGAACAAACTGTTAGAGCTGATAAACTCTTTGAAGCAACATAGCAGGATACAAAATAAACACACATAATTTAGTAGTCTTCCTATATGCTAACAACAAACATGCTGAAGAGGAAATAAGGGAATCACTCCCATTCACAATTGTCTCAAAATAAATAAATAAATAAAGTTCCTTGTAATAAACCTAACCAAGGATGTGAGGAATCTCTTCAATGAAAACTTTAAAATACTCAAGAGAGAAATTACAGAAGACACTAGGAAATGGAAAGACATCTGATGTTCTTAGACTAGAAAAATCAATATTGTGAAAATTTCAATCTTACCAAAATCAATCTGCACAATTAATGCAATCCCATCAAAATCACAATGGCATTCTTCGCAGAAAGAAATAATAATAATACCAAAATTCAAATAGCCAAGCCAATTTTGAGCTACAAAAACAAGGCTGGTAATATCACCATACCTGATTTTAAATTATATTACAGAGCCAGAGTGACAAAAACAGCACAGTACTTGCACCAAAAGAAATACATAGACCAGTGGAACAGAATAGAAGACCCAGATATAAGTCCAGGAAGCTACAGCCACCTAATAGTCAATAAAAATGCCAAAATACTCAACAGAGGAGAGATAGCCTCTTCAACAAATGGTTTTGGGGAATGTGGATATGTATCTGTAGAGGGATGAAAATAGATCCTTATCTCTTTGCATGCATAAGAATTAAGTCCAAATGGATCAAAGACAATATCAGGCATGAAACTCTGAACCTGTTAGAGGACAAAGTAAGGGAAACCCTTCAACATATTGGCATAGGCAACAACTTTCTGAATATAACCCCACTTGCTCAGGAAATAAAACCATTAATCAACACTGGGACCTCATGTGCCCCGGCCAGCGGGGAGTTGAACAAGGACTCAAGGAGAAGCTAACCTGGGTGAAAGGAAAACATGCACAAGAAGGAGATCATGCTAGATGTTTGTCATGGCCTCAAGAGTTTATTCTTACATGTAGGTTTATATAGGGTTGTAGAGGGAAGGGGACATGGTCAGGGCAAAGAGTTGTAGGGGGAAGGGGACGTGGTCAGGGCAAGGAGTTGTAGGGGGAAGGGGACATGGTCAGGGCAAAGATCACAGAGTTACTGGTTAAACTGCAATGCCTTTGTTTCTTCATTAGCTACCAGCAGGATGGGGAAATGTTTGGCCAGGTGTATGATCCCATTGTTTCTGGTAGTTGAATATTAGGTGAGGAAGTAGAAACTTAACTTGCTATACTGCAGTCTTTGTTTGTGGTAGTTGAGTATTAGGTGAGGAAGTAAAAACTTAACTTGCTATATGGCAGTCTCTGTAAACATGGCCGAGGTTTGGTTCATAGCTCCCAACATCTCCTCCATTCTTTTATACAAAAAAGAGGGGAAGGCCCGCTTTGCAGCTGTGGGAATTAACCAACTGGGGGAGTAGGGACCCGACTCCTCCCATGGGATGTCTTTTTCCCACAATCTTTGGCCCTTGGTACCTTTTGGGGTGGGGAGGCAGGGCCTATGTGGCCGGAGAGCGAGGCATGGCCTTAGTGATAACAGTTATGGTACTAACCTCCATGCAAGCCAGGTATACCTCTCAGGGAATCTAGAAGCAGTCAGATAAGGACCTTCCCCTGCAGTGCTTTGCCTCGCACCAACATTGGTGCCCATATCACACTCACTTTATTGTGAGCTGATATGTATAGGTCTAAATCCTATACAGCTCCTAAAGGAGGGATAGCTATTTGGCCAAGACAGGTAGACCACAGTGATAGCAGAGGTGTAGAGGACAGCAGTATAGTAAATAAGTACAGAATGTAAGATCAAGGGAGAGTGACAGCTGCAGGTGGCAGGTCTTCAGTGGCAATGCTTCCATCCACCAGCTCCAGTCTGTGATAATGGACCTGTAAAGGCTGCATCTTAATGGCTTTAATCTGTTGACTTGTAAAAGACATAATTTTAATTATAATAACGGGTCCAATTGTGAGTGAGAGGATTAAGATAAGTAGAGGTCCTTCCAGCTTTGTCCTGTTAGGGAAAAAAGGGAGATTCTCTCAGGGAAGTGTTTCTTCCCTGGATATGCGATGTCACTGTCATCAGCTTGTTTTACAAGTCTCTCTGGCAGCCATCTTGCAGCATTCTCTTCGGTGTCAGACAAGCATACTGATCCTCGGCCCCAAATGAGTACTGAGTCTGGGCCATTCCATTTTAAAGTTAAAGGATCTTTCCACACGGCTTTAGCAAAGGTATTTTTTGTATTTGTGTGCCAAAAGTGATCAGCAGCTGAATTTCCCTGAGTATCAAGGGTTAAAAAGTTTAGGACAAACAGTGTATGATGAAGAATGTTTTTTGGAGAGCCTTTTATGGGATATAAATCCCCCATTTTTAACTTTTGGAGGGTAAGTGGACCCAGAAGAGGGGCCCCTCCTGCCAGAATACCCCAGTGGATGTAAAGTTAGTGGCACAAATGACCAGGAGAAGAGGCTTTTTATAAGAGATAAAAGTGACCCTTTGGCTCAGAATTGTAGCCTTCATTATCTTTAGGGCCTCTAAAATTTACCACAGGCAAACTAAATGTAAAATGCTGACAATTCTCAGGGTATAAGGGAAAAAGTAACCTTTTAGGTCAATAATGATTGTACAATATCCTGCAGGAATTGCTACTGGAGTGGAGAGGCCTGGTTGTAGGCCTCCCATAGGAACCATGGCCTTATTAATTTTTCTAAGGTTCTGGAGCAATCTCCATTATAAGGGCATTCCAGAAACACTCCACTGAGGGGGGCCTCTGGCCTCTGACCACCTGTTTAGATAAACTTAAAAGTCTTAAAGTACCATTGTTTGCTTAGCCCAACACAATGGAGATTATCTTATCTTCACTGCTTTTTTGACCCAGTAGGTTTCTCTGTTTTAGATTCTCCTCCCTTCTTATCCATCTCTGGCCACCAGTTGGAGAACTAGGATAAAGTATGAGAGAGCCAAGGACATGTCCTATAGTGTATAGTTCGGACCTCTGTGTGAACATTTATAATAGACTTCATTAAACACTTGAAGAAAAAAGGCAATAGGCATAAGAGAAGTAGACGGCAAACTCCCACAGCTGTAAAGCTGCCTATCCAGGAACTTAGAGAGTCCCAACCAGGCAACATAGACTTAATTGTAGTAAATAAATCATTGGCAACCTCAGTAGCATCAAAATCAAGATGACTGTTCTGTATAGTTAGAATTTTTAAATGTAAGTTAACCAAATCTAACAAAATGTTATATGGTGCCAAAATTGAGACAGTTACTTTACATACAATAGAGTAGAATTTTGTCTTTTTTGAGCCAAAACAGCTCTTGATAAATTTTTGAAAGAAAAAAAAATTACTTGACAACCAATGATTTTGGCTTAAACTTGATAGCTATTGATTTTTATGTACCACAGAAATTTCTATTAACATAAAACAATTTTATGTTTACCCATGACTTAAATTTGATAAAGTTTAAGTAAGCTATTCCAACAAATCCCAGGAAGATGAAAGTTATTATTACTGAAATTAAATCACTTAAACCTAAGTGATTAAACCTAGTTATGACCGTTTAATAAAATTAGCATAAATAAGACAGAAGCTATCTGTAAAGTCACAATGTCTTTAGGTATGAGTACATCACCTTTGTAAATTAACCATTTCTATGTGAGCCTTTATCTTTAGAATAGTTAAAACCTTGATGAAAGAGGAACCTAATTTACTTTACTGAGAGAGTCTTAAAGCCAGTTTTATAACCCTTAAATCATAAAAAATTAGCATCAGCAACCTGTTACTGAGTGAGGCCTTATCATAAGACTCAGTTTATCTAGTTAACATTTTGTCTAGTGAGAGACTTTATCTAACAGATGTCACTTTAGGTGTTCATAAGAGATGAACTAAAGAGAACCAGTTATATGCTGTATTTCTTTTTCCTTGTCAGAGACAATTGGCCATTTTTGTCTCTAGTCAGAGTCTGGGGGACACATGGCTTAAACTTGCATGGGGTTTGAGATAAAGGGGGTTCCATCTGGTTTTTTTTTTAGAGTCCAGCTTTCCATGAATTTAAGTAGCATATGTTGGAAAGCAAGAGCAAAATGAAATTACAGAGCAGAGAGATAAGCATCCTGACATTTCTATTTTAAAGTTGATTGTTTTTACATAGCAAATTTACCCATTTGCAAAACACAAGGTGATAGACTATTGTTTATGTTTAACCTGGTTAAACCTCCAATTACATCTGTACTTATGACTTTGTGACCCACCTAACATAGGCATCACCTGTGTCTAATGTAAGATGAATTTAGATTAAGACTATGTCCCTATATAAAACTTTTAGAGTATCCTTAAGAGTCTGTAAACAGTTGAAGAATCTCTCACTTTAGGCATGGCAGTTAGGTTTAGCCTGAAGATTCTTTCCTACATATGCACATCTTTATCCACATACTTTAACATTCTCAGTTCCACTCAAAAAGCATTTTTAATGAGCATTCTATGTCCCAACATTGAAAAATTCTTTCCCAGTTTCTTCAATCAATTCATCTCACCCCATCATTAATTATCTTTTCTTTTTGTTTTATTCCCCCAAGGGGGTGCACTGTTCCTGGAAGTACTGCAACACCAGGTCGATGCATGGAGTGGACAGAGCAAGCTCCTATTCCAACTCCAAGCTCAAAAATCCATTTAATATATTGTCCTCGGATAGAGGACGTATCAGATATTAAACTGATAAGAACAGATACTACATTTGATCTTAGCCAAAAGACCAAGAAGCGATTATCTTTCTTATAAAGCTATTAAAAAATTACACCAAATTGATTAATCCTTTTACTAAAAAGAAAGCAGTCTTAATACAATTTTGTATCATTAATACCAATAACACACTTGGGAATGATTTTATTAGAGTAGCTAAGGCAAATTGTGTTGTTATCTTGAGGCAGGCTGGCTCAGAAGTCAGATCAGTTGCCTAACAGGACATTACAATCTTTTTTAAAATACCTGGCAAATTATAAGTTACCTCTTTAGAGGAAGTTTTGTTGTTTTTAATAATCCTCTCCGTAAGGTGAACTTGACTTAGAACAAATATCTGGCAAATTTACTCCTGTAAAAGACATTTAACTTTTTCTATTTAATTTCTCTGCTTAGGTCTTTGATTCCCTTGAAATGGTTCTCTAGAAAAGAAAGAAATGTCACCAGTGTTCATCTCATCTCTTTAGTCACAAACATGACACGACTAGCAAGCACAATGAGCACACATAAACACATACACAGAGAGAGAGAAAGAACAAATCCTCCTGATTAAATCAAAAATTTTGCTTAAAGAACTTGAAGCAATCTTAATTCCTTGTGCTTTTTAAATATCTTTTACTATGGCAATTAGCTCTTTTTTACTCTTTGTTAAATCTTGTTTTTTTTTCTTAACCCATGTTCCTTGTGCCTTGAGAGAAGTTTTAAGCCTTTCAACAATTAATGCTTACTTAGGGTCTGTCCCATGATAGAAAAGGAAAGAGGAGAAACGGTAAGACCAGAGGGTAATATTCCCAGTCGGAGAACTGGCATGGGGGATTCCCTGGTGGGCCTACCATGAGCATGACCGCAATTTTAAGAGCTGGCAGCCACTCTAAGAGTATTTAATGGCTGTTGCGTACCCAGTTTTGTTGATAGGAAGAGAGGCTAGATAGGAGGTCTTTGCCAATGCCTGAGCGGGCTGTCAGGATTCGCACAGGGAGTTAGGGGCCTTCAGCCAATGCCAGAGGGTAGCCCTGGCCAAGAGGCTTCAGTTGCCCTGTTGCTATGTTGCAATTCCACATGATGGCACCAACCAAAAGTAAAAGGAGGAAAAGAAGTGCAAAAAGGAAGTCCCGCAGTTCTTGTGACTTGAAAAAAAATTGACTCAATAGTCTTTACTTTAATTGCCTAAATTTCGTCACTTACCTCAAATGGATCAGTTTCGTAGGCGGGCTTTTCTGCATCTATCACAGTGCAGGTCTGTATTACAGGTGAATTGCCTGTAGTGACCTCTATGCAGACCTTCACTCACCCCTCTGGTGGGGTGGTGGTCTAATGGCTGGGACAGCCGTCCACTCGAATGAAGCCCAGGTCACACTTCGTACCTTGGGCCCCACGTTCTTGGGCGCCACTTGCCCTGGCCAGCAGGGAGTTGAACAAGGTCTCAAGGAGAAGCTAACCTGGGTGAAAGGCAAACAGACAAAGGAAGGAGACCATGCTAGATGTTTGTCATGGCCTCAAGAGTTTATTCTTCATGTAGGTTTATATAGGGTTGTAGGGGAAAGGGGACATGGTCAGGGCAAAGATCACAGAGTTACTGGTTAAACCACAATGCCTTTGTTTCTTCATTAACTACCGGCAGGATGGGGGAATGTTTGGCCAGGTGTACAATCCCATTGTTTCTGGTAGTTGAATATTAGGTGAGGAAGTAGAAACTTAACTTGCTATATGGCAGTCTTTGTTTGTGGTAGTTGAGTATTAGGTGAGGAAGTAAAAACTTAACTTGCTATATGGCAGTCACTGTAAACATGGCCGAGGTTTGGTTCAACACTCATGAAATTACAAAGCTTTTGTACAGCAAAGGATATTGTTGATATAGTAACAAGGCAACTTACAGATTGGGAGAAAAACTTTTCCACCTATACATCTGACAGAGGATTAATATCCTGGATATACAAAGAATTCAAAAAACTAAATAATAAGAAATCAAACAACCCAATTAGAAAATGGGCTATGGAACTAAATAGAGTTCTCAAAAGAAAAAATACAGATGGCCTATAAACATCTAAAAAATGTTCTACATCCTTAGCAATCAGGGAAATGCAAATTACAACTATCTTGAGATTTCATCTCATTCCTATCAGAATGGCTATCACCAAGAAAACAAAAGACAATAAATACTGGCAAGGATGCAGAAAAGGAGGAACACTTCTACACTGTTGGTAGTAACACAAACTGATACAGCCATTGTGGAAAGAGTGTGGAGGTTCCTGAGACAACTAAAAGTATATTTATCATATGACCTGCTATACTGCTCCTAGGCATATATCCTAAGAACTCTTCTCACTACCTTAGAGATACTTGCACATCCATGTTTATTGCTACTCTGTTCACAATAGCTAAGAAGTGGAACCAGCCTAGGTGTCCCTCAACTGTTGAGTAGACAATGATGATGTGTTTTACATTTATTCAATAGAGTTCTATTCAGTGGTAAAGGAAACTGAAATTATGAAATTTGCATGGAAATGGGTGGATCTGAAAAGGATTATACTTAGTGAGATAATCAAGGTGCAGAAAGGCAAGCACTACATGCTCTCTCTCATATGTAGATCCCAGCTACAAATGTTAGGACTTTTGTGTAAGTTGGAATGAAACTTGGTATCAGGGTCCAGTAAGCTAGAAAGAGGCTATAAGGAAGCCAGGAGAAAGGAGGGCTTAAGATGATGGTATTGTATGTATGTGAGTAGATGAATATATTACTGAAGGGGGGGGGGGATAGAAAAGCCTAAAGGAGATCAGGGGAAGAAATTGAGTAAAGGAAGGCTGATGGAAGGGTTAATCTATATCTAAGAGGGTATGAATAAGCTGCATGGAAACCTGCTTTTTGGATAATGCCACACCAGGAAGCGATAGATTGTTACTAGAAAAAATTTTAGTGTCAGGGCTGAGATATCATCCAGTCAGTTGTTTGCCAAGGAGGTCCCTAATGTGCCCAAAAGATTACAGGCCATTGCCAAGACTCTTGATTTCCCACCAGGAATACATGGTATAACTCTATTGCTGAAGACTCCTCATTCTTGGGCTGAAAGGGCACTGAGAAATGTTGCTGGAGCTGAGCTGAAAATTTCCTCCCTGTAGACCAACTGACAGAAAGCTGAAGAAAGATATACTACATGCAGTTCCATGAGACAGAAGGAAGTCATCAGTGACTATAAATAACAGTGGACACTGCAAGCCTTAAGTTTGGCCAGCCAGGCCAAATGAGCCAACAGATGCAATAGTGGTATGTCTGTTATGGGGAAAACCAACAGATCTCTAATTGGACTGGTGGCCTGCTCCACAGGAGGAAATATATGCCTGATGCTGAAAACCTATGACAGGGAAAGTCATGAGCCCTAGGGATGTAATGTCTGCTGGTGACTGGCTAAATACATATATTATGCTCACCAAACTGCCTGGTAAAGAGTTTTCTTAATGTTCATACCCATATATTAATACTACTCTCACTTTTGGTTAGAGAAGCTTCTCTCTTTTCAGATGGTGGTGACCTATAGGATGATTCAAAAGTATCTTAGTGCTGAGAAAAAGTGACAGAGGAGTGCTTAGTACTGAAACATCTCTATCACACTTTGCAAGGCTCAGGGTCCATTGGGGAAGTGTTGTCAGGAAGAATGTAAGAATCAAAGGAAAGGCAGGACTTCTTACAATGTACTTTTCCAGGCATAAAATGGCCTGGATATCCATGACTTTGCAGAGCATGGCACTACATACACAAGACTATCAAAATATGAGGAAAAGATGAAGGCATCAAAATAGAAGAAAGATTAATTGAGAGAAGGGGTAGATATGATGTAGAGTGGAGTTGTGAATGGAAAAGTCGGAGGAAGGAATTATCATGGTTTATTATCTATAATTATGGAAGTTATAAATAATTTTTAAAGTTTAACTTTGGGGCTGGAGATATGGCTTAGCAGTTAATGCACTTGTTTGCAAAGCAAAAGAACCCAGGTCCAATTCCTTGGACCCAGAGAAGTGAGAAGCACAAGGTGGTGCATGCATCTGGAGTTCTTTTGCAGTAGCTGGAGGCCCTGGAATACCCAAATGGCCCTTCTCTTCTCTTTTCTCTTCTCTTCTCTTCTCTTCTCTTCTCTTCTCTTCTCTTCTCTTCTCTTCTCTTCTCTTCTCTTCTCTGCTCTGCTCTGCTCTGCTCTGCTCTGCTCTGCTCTGCTCTGCTCTGCTCTGCTCTGCTCTGCTCAGCTCTGCTCTGCTCTGCTCTGCTTTGCTCTGCTCTCTTCTCTTCTCTTCCCTCCCACCCCTCTCTCTCTCTCTCTCTCTCTCTCTCTCTCTGTGTGTGTGTGTGTCTGCCTCTGCCTCTTTCTCTCTCTCTCAAATAAATAAATTAAAATAAGTTTCTAAAAGAGCTTATGTTTATTAAAAGACTCACTTATGGAATGATATTGGGGGAAATGCAAACTAAAATGTGGACTAAGAGCACACATGCGCTAATTAGAGGAACCTAGTTGTTTATCAGAGGAAGAATCTTAATCTGGATATTTGGCTGGAAAGTTGAAGGGTCAATATCCTTATAAGAAAATAGTAGGACAACTCTTGCCAAGAGCTTTGAAAAGGAAAAAAACAGATTATCTAGCACACACTTTCATCACATTTCAAATGAACAAGTTTCTGTAAGATCACACAGAGAAAGTTTATTTTAAAAGTGACAATTTCAGATTTTAGAAAGGAATCTGACTGGAAAAGTAAATTTTTAGTCAAAAGAACTCAAGAAATGTTTCTGTAAGAACTTACACTTGAAAGATCACAAATCTTGTTTTATGAAAACTCACTTGGAAGAAATTCAAAACAAAAGTGAGTAGCAGGGCTGGAGAGATGGCTTAGAGGTTAAAGCACTTGCCTGCAAAGCCTAAGGACCCAGGTTTGATTACCCAGAGCCCACATAAGCCAGATGCACATGGTGGGGCATGCATCTGGAGTTCGTTTGCAGTGGCTAGAGGCTCTGGCACATTTTCTCTCTCTCTTTCTCTCTCTAATAAATAAATAAATAACATTTCCTCCTTTTCTCATCTGCATTTATGCAAAGTGAGAATACCCTCCAACTTAATGGCACACATTTATACCATGAAGGTTCCCTGCAGAACTTCTGGAATTTCAAAGTCCTCACAGGCAACATTATTAAGAAAGGCTGGTAGTGAACAATCAGCATTGCAACATAAACTGTTTAGACTGACAATTTTATGGGACTGTAAAATTAGTCTTAGAGGAGAGTTTACTTTTTATTAAATAGGCAGGACCTTGCTATGTAGACAGGGCTGGAACCTAGATGTCTTCACAAGTTAGCTGAAGTCATGTTGAAAGGGAAGTATATCAGTGTGATGTGAACAGGGACGGAGTTTTGCCTTCCGTGCACTTGCTCCAAGATAAAGGGACTTCTTCATATTGAAAGACAAAGAGACTCTAGGAACAAATTGCCCATCTGCTCATTCATAGAACATGTAAGTCTGGAGCTAACTTGTTCCATTTGTTTTGTGAAGCTGAACAAGAAGTTGTTTGTTTTTTATTGCCTTTTATATTTATCTGTATTTATTAATAAATTTGAGTGTGACTCAGACTATTTGCTGCCTGTACAATACTTTGTGATGTTGGAATTTTAACTGATTTACTGAAAGATTTGCTTTCAGATTTTCCAGGATTTTAGCATGTTATTTTATAATAATTCCAGGGTAGGAATCGAATGCTGTTTTCTTTACTTTTTTTTAAAGGTACAGTAGTTAAAAATAAGAATGAAATTGTTCAGTGTTGTGGGTTAATGAACTTGTTTGCCTTATAGATAAAAAAAAGTTAAATGTGGTATTCTAAAAATATGTTTCTCTAAAAATGAACATACTTACAAAGGTTATTTTTACTTATATTTTGTTTTTGATATCACCAAATATTCAGGTTGTTTTCAAAATTCCTAATACTTTCCAAAATCAAAATTAATTTGTTCTGGAAAACAACCCTAAAGTGTTCAAATCTCCCTGCAGGTGCTGGAGGAAGGTATGAAAATTTTGCAAGATATGATACCAGAGTGTGTATGTTCAACAAAGGAAGGTGTTACTCTTCTCCATGCCCTATTGGTACTACAAAGATTGGTACCTGTGGCCTGAAGACTCAAAACTGCTGCAAATAAGATGAGAATGACTGGTAGTCAGAAGCAGAAGCCAAATGAAGAATGTGTACTCATGGCTTAAATAAAGGTGAACTCTCCTTGAAGCATGCCTTCTTTTCACACTAGAATGAGTCTGGTGTTTGAATTTGAGAGATGGCAAGAAAAAGTGGAGTTAGGGTATTAAGCCTAGAATGAAGGATGGGTCAGTCCTCAAAGCCTTGGTCAAGGGAACGGTGGCCAGGGATCAAACAAAGTAACTTCCACTTGATTTTCTAAATAACCCACATATGAGCAAATCAGAGGATTCATGGGGTACCAGGGATACCTAACGAGACCAGTAGGCACAGGTCACAGGCCTCTGAGACCTGACAGAGATTGTTCTCACTTTTGTGGCCTCAGCAGCCAGCTTAGTGAGGTCTGTCTGCAGATCCAGGTCTACTGCCTCTTCTCCTAAGTTCAGGACACTGGTTGAACAACATTAGAATCAGACCTTCCTGTATGAACATGAAAAGCACACGACTCTATGATTAACCTCTGTGGCCCCAGGTCAGCAGTTTCACTCCACTGCAACTGCACAACCTGGCCTCACCTCCCATATAAGCAATACCAGTCCTTCCTCACCACGGACCTACAGACACCCATGGGTGGGCAGAAGATGCTCATCCTCCCTTTTGTCTAGTAAACTCTCCCAGCTCCTGAACATACTGCTCACAATTAACATGTGAGCACAAAGCCTGATTCCATGAGAACCTTAAAATGTCTTCCACAGAAAGTATAGATGTGGGAGTCCCTGAACTAAGTCCTCACCATTCTGTCCATTCATAAAATATTATGGTCTTAATATTTGCCACTTGGGGCAAAAGAATCAGATGGGTTTTCCTAACCTGGTTATTAGGGATACTCTGCAGCTCTGCTCTGGGAATCCTGCTAATAGAGCTGTCTCTGATTCTGTTCCAAAGTAGTCCTTTCAGAAGCATATGGTCTGTCTTTAAGGAGGCCAACCTTCTAATGTATGGTAGTGGGATTCATTTGACCTCAAGACCAAAGACTCATATCAGCAGGGATGCCCCAGCCCAGATGTTCACAAGATGGATGGATGCTGGCCCTTTCTTGTCCCTGATTATTAAACATTGTTTCCATCACCTTTGGAATTTCCAAATCAACTGTGGGGAAAAAAAAAACTCCAGACCTGTATCTATCTGCCCTTGGCCATGGAGTTACTTGTCCTAATAACTTTGTGCTCCATGCCCTTCACCTACCTCCCATGTACCATGGCACAAAATAAGACTACTTTCACATTCTGAGCAGAAGGAACAAAGACATCTTGGACAGCCCCTGCCTTAAAGGAAATTTTACTAATTAAGCACAAGTGACTCACAGGTTTCCAAAAAAAAAAAAAAAAAAAAAAAAAAACTTTATAGAGAGACTAAGAGCAGTCACAGGTATTTCACAAGTGATTTGGTATCCTATTAAAAACTCAGCTTTTTAGAGCCCCAATATTACAAGGTTCTTCATCTCAGCATCAGGAATCTTGGATGGCTTAGTGGTTAAGGCACTTGCCTGCAAAGCCTAAGGACCCATGTTTGACTCTCCAGATCCCACCTATGCCAAATGCACAAAGGTCAGGCAAGCATGAAGTCACACATGCCCACTAGGAGACACAGCATCTGGAGTTCAACTACAGTGGCTAAGACACTGGCGTACAAATATATTCTCTCTCTCTCCCCCCCCCCCCGCTTCCCTCTCTAAGAATGAAAAAAAGAAAACTCAGGCGGTATAATTTGTTTATGCTTTCTAAATAAATGTTTTTTTAAAAGTTTCTGCTGTCACCATAATCTGCACAAGTAGCTTCATATTCTACTCCTGTTAATTAAAAATACAAGTGAAGCCAGGTGTGGTGGCACATGCCTTTAATCCCAGCATGTGGGCAGAGATAAGAGGATTGCCATGAGTTTAAGGCTACCCTGAGACTCCATAGTGAATTCCGGGTCAGCCTGGGCTAGAGTGAGACCCTATTTCAAAAAACCAAAAAAACAATACAAGTGAAAAGCTAAGGAGATGACTCAGCAGGTAACAGCACATGTTCCATGTAACGGTTTGAATGGGAAATGCCCCTCATGGGCTCATGTGTTTGAACACAAGCCCCAGCAGTAGTGTTACTGCAAGGTTGTGGAACCTTGAGGAGGTGAAACCTTGCTAGAGGAAGTGTGACACTGGGGGAAGGCCTTGAGGCAATAAAGCCTAGTCCACAACTTGTTCTTACTCTCTTTCTGTTTCCTGTCAGCTTCCTACTCTGGCCAGCCATGCCCTCCTCATCATGATAGATTCTACCCATTGGAACTGTGGGCTAAATTAAACATTTCTTCCATAAGTTGCTTCTGGTCAGGTATTTTGTCCCAAAAATGAGAAAATAATCCACAAAAAGTGAGACATGGCTGTGCATGCCTGTAACCCCAGCACTAGAAGACTCAGTTTCTGAATAGTAACTTCTGTTGGGGATAGGGTATGGGGAAGTAAAGGAAAGGAAGGGCTGAGAGCTAGGATCCTAGGGTGCAGTGAGTGGGCCGACATGCGCCATTTACTCAAAGATCTGCACGGTCTGCCTCAAACACTGAGGAAGTGACTATGTTTGCTGTGTACATGTGCCTCTCACTACAGCTCTACCTTTTAAGTAAAAGCATCTCAAGAAGTAGAGGTTAGAAAATCAGACAAAGACAGAACAAAAACATAAAATTACCAATCTTTCTCATTAACACAAATACAAAAATTTTCACCAAAAGATTGGCAAACAGAATACAAGAGTATATCAGAAAGATCATTCACCCTGACCAAGTAGGCTTTATCCCAGAGATGCAGGGATGGCTCAACATATGCAAATCAATAAATGTAATACATTAGAAGTGAACTGAAAGACAAAAATCACATGATCATCTCATTAGATGTCAAAAACCATTTGACAAAATCCAACATCGCTTCATGCTAAAAGTCCTACAGAAACTGAGAATAGAAGGAACATATCTCAACATAATAAAGCCTATTTATGACAAACCTACCGCCAACATAATATTAAATGGGGGAAAACTGGAAGCTTTTCCACTAAAATCAGGAACAAGACAAAGGTGTCCACTGTCCCCACTTTTATTTAATACAGTACTGGAAATCTTACCTATAGCAATAAGGCAAGAGACACGCATAAAAGGGAAATGACACGATGAAATTTGAAGAAAAATGGTTGAATCTGGAACAGATCATTCTCAGTGAACTCACCAAATCACGGAAAGATAATTGCCACGTAGTCTCACTCATCTACAGCTGCTAACCTGAATCTACCAAAGTTGCCAACATACCTAGCAAGCAACTCAAGACCAGACAGTAGGGAGGGTGGGGAGGGAGGGGAGAGTAAAGGAGGGAGTGGGGGACACAAAAACTGGACCCAAAAGGTAACAGTACCATAAAACTCGACATCCTAAAAGACAGACCAAATGGTTGAACCTTCACGAGGCCCTTAGAAGGAATATCAGATTCACAAGGCCCTGGAGAGGGTAAGACAAAAACTGTCCATTATCTCACCCTGTTTCTGTTTCTCTTCCCACCCCGCCTTTTCTCTCTCATCTCTCTCTTTTATATCACTCATCCTTTTCTTCCTTCTCTTCTTGGGCACTGACCTGTAACTTCCAGTATCAGCAGGCAGATATCATTCACATTGAGCTTTTGATCAGAGAGACCTAAAAAGTCTACTAAAGAAGACAGATTTATGTCAGAGCACTTGATGACCCACCATAGGTTGGTGGTAAGAACCTACTGTTGCTGAAGACACAATACACCATTGGCATGTATCATGGAGCGATAAGGCTGGAGGCTGGAAGAGAGTGAGGCCCCAGACAGCACATCTAGTGTTGGAAGGTACTACATGAGTGACTGGGCGAAAATGACCAATATCTCTCCAAGCAACACATGGCCTAACCTACCTAGCAGCAAATAACCCAACAGGATGCTCGTACAAGTGCAATAGTGGCATATAGCCATGGTGGGAAACCAACTGCTCTCGATTTGGCTAACTCATCTGCTTAGTGGAACAGAACCCATAGCTGGAGCTAGGAAACAAGTCAGAACCATATCCAATAATGAGCCCACTCTCCATTAAACTCTCTCTAAAAAGTAATGGTTATCACATTTACTTGGTGCTAACTTTATTCTCTGTTGGAGAATCTGCTTCTCCTTTTCAAATTGACATGGATCCTACAGAGAGAATCACCCCATCATACCTCAAAATGGCCCCAGCTGAAACTAAGAATAACTGGGGAAACATGCAAGAATGCTGTTTTCTTGATGAACCAGGGACCAGCACAATGGTGATGGAGATAGAGAACAATCAACCCCTACCAAACCAGATATCCAGAGATACACAGAGGCTCCCAAGACCTCATCACTGAAGCAGACCTAAAATGAACCCAACATGGCTCAGGGAAATTTGCATAGGGCAGAAAGAATGTCAGAGCTACACATTGGGTCATGACACGCAAAGACATTTCCTCCTACCCAAAACACAATGCATGACCCATATGCCCCAACAAGGAGGGTCCCTGTGGAGTGGGAGAACAGGGAGAAGGCTAACAATGGTATCAACTTGACTGTATTAACTGACTAAAAAATAATAAATTTTTTAAAAGAGACACAAAATAGAAAGGAAGAGATCAAATTATCATTATTTAAGGATGATATGATTCTATACATAGACTCTACCAGCAAACTGTTAGACCAGATAAATACTTACAGTAATGTAACATGGTACAAAATAAATACTCAGGATTCAATAGCCTTCCTATATGCTAATAACAAACATGATAAGGAAAATATTGGGGAATCATTCCCATTACAGTTGCACCAAAAAAATTATGGGGCTGAGGAAATGACTTATCATTTAAGGTGTTTGCCTGAGAAGCCTAAGGACCCCAGTTCCATTCCCCAGGATCCATGTAATCCAGATGCACAAGGGGGTATGTGCGTCTGCACTTCATTTGCAGTGGCTGGAGGCCCTAGTATCCCCATTCTCTTTCTCTCTGCTTCCTCTCTCTCTCTCTCTCTCTCTCTCTCTCTCTCTCTCTCTCTCTCTTTCTCTCAAATAAATAAATAAATAAAATATTTAAAAAATAAATAAAGTATTTTGGAATAAACTGAACCAAGGAAGTGAAGGATTTCTAAAATGAATGCTTTTTTTAAAATTTTTTTATTAGTTATGTACACAGTGTATATGCAGCCATGTTGGTGCCCTTGTTAGCCTCCTCCCTATCCTCCTCCCTCCACAAGGTCACTCTTCATTGGGGAATATGGGTTATGCATTGTGGGGTTAGCCATCAGTGATGGGTAAGAGGCAATGTTTCTGTACATAATGTCCGAACATGTGGCTCTAACAATCTTTCTGACCCCTCTTTCACAAATTTCCCTGAGCCATGTTGGTTATATTTTAGGTCTACTTAAGTGATGAGGTATTGCGAGCCTCTGTTTCTTGATATCTGGTTTGGTAGAAGTTGAGTGTTCTCTGTGTCTATTTCCTTCACCCTTGTGCTGGTACCAAGTTCACAAAGAAAGCAGCACTCTTGCTCATTTCCCCAAGTACTTTTGGTTTCAGATGAGGTCCTGTTGAGGTGCAATGGACTGATTCCTCAGGATCTTCATCCATCTGAAAAAAGGAAGCAAATTCTCCAACAGATAAGATTAATGGGATAGACATTATTATTTTAGAGAGAATTTAATAAATGTAGGCCCTCTTGTAGCTCACGATTGGTGGGAGCTTGATAATGGAGAATGGGCTCATTTTTTTGGATATGGTTCTGACTTGTTTCCCAGCTCTAGCTATGGGTTCCATTCGACAGAGATGATCTGTTAGCCAAATCAAGAGCAGTTGGTTACCCAACATGGCTGTGTGCCACTATGTGTGAGTATCATGTCAGGTGGCTTGCTGCTGATTAGCATAGACGACGAGTTGCTTGGACAGATGTTGGTCATTTTCCCCCACTCACTCATGTAGCATGTTCTAGGGCCAGACAAGCTGACTGGGGACTGACTCTGCCAGATTCCAGCCAAGGTCACTCCATGTTCCATATCAACAGCATATGCTGTCTTCAGCAGTAGAATCTTACCACTAACGTTTTGTGGGTCATCAAGTACTCTGACAGAAATCTGTCTTCTTGGGCTGGAGGGACGGCTTAGAGGTTAAAGCATTTGCCTGTGAAGCCAAAGGACCCATGTTCTAGCAGGACCCACGTTAGCCAGATTCACATGGGGGCACACATGACTGGAGTTCGTTGGCAGTGGCTGGAAGCCCTGGCACAGCCATTCTCTCTTTCCCTCTCTCTCTCTCTCCCGCTCTTTCTCTGTCAAATAAATAAAAATAAAATATTTTTAAAAGAAATCTGTCTTCTTTTGTCAAACCTTGTAGGTGTCTCTGATCAACAGCTCATTGTGGATGTTAACCACATGCTGGTACTGGCAGTTACAGGCGAGTGCCAAGGAAAAGAAGGAAGGAAAACATAGGTAACATAACAGAGATAGAGAAAAGGAAGAACAGGGAAAAAGACAGGCAAAAAACAGAAGATTAAGGTTAGTCTTCATCATACCTTCTCCAGGGCCTTGTGATTCAGGTGTTCCCTCTAAGGACCTGGTGAAGGTTTATCCATGTAGTCTGTCTTTTAGGATGCAAAATTTTATGGTACCATTGCCATTTGGGTCCAGTTTTGTGTCCCACACCCCCACACTTACCCTCCCCTCCCACCCCACCCTCCCTATTGTCCTGTCCTCAAGATGCTTATTAGGTGTGTCAGCATCTCAGGCAGATTCAGGTTAAGAGCTACAGATGAGTGAGACCATGCAATGATTGTCTTTCTGTGCTTGGATGAGTTTGGTGAAAATGATCTATTCTAGGTTCGACCACTTTTCTTCAAGTTTTATTGTGTCATTTTTCCTTATTGCTGTGTAGAATTCTATTATGTAGATATACCACATCTTGATTATCCCTTCATCTAATGATGGACATCTGGTTTGAGTCCAGCTCTTAGCTATTATGAATTGAGCAGCTATAAACATAGTTGAGCAAATCTCTCTGCACTGAGGTGTGGAACTTTTAGGATAAATGGCCAGTAAGGGAATAACTGGATCTGTTGGTAACTCTATAGTCAACCTTTATAGGAGTCTCCATATTGCTTTCCATGCTGGTTGTACCAACTTACATTCCCACCAACAGTGGATGAGGGCTATTTCTCTACATCCTTGCCAGCATTTGTTTTCATTTGATTTTTTTTTTTTAATGTTTGCTTTCCTTGCTGGAGTTAAGGTGGAATCACATAGTTGTTTTAATTTGTATTTCCCTGATGATTAGGGATGTTGAACATTTTCTTAAGTGTGTATTGGCTATTTGTATTTCTTTCTCTGAGAACTCTCTGTTCAGTTCTTTGCCCCATTTTGTGAGTGGATTGTTTTACTTGCTATTATTTAGTTTTTGAGTTTTAAAAATTAGGCCTCTGTCAGCTGTGTATCCAGAAAAAAAGAATTCTCCTATTCTGTGGGTAATCTATTGGCTCTGTTTATTGTATGTTTGTCTGTGAAGAAAGCTTTAAGCTTCATGAGATCCCAATGGTTGAATGATGCTTTAAGTGCCTGATCTACTGGGGTTTTGTTCAGTCTTTTCCCATTCCTATAGCACAGTACGTTCCTCCTAGTTTTTCTTCCAGTAGTAGCTGAGTTTCTGGTCTTATATTTAGGTCTTTGATCCATATGGATGTGATTTTTGTGCATGGTGAGATGTATGAATCGAGTTTCATTTTCCTGCATATGGTTATCCAGTTTATCCAGCACCATTTGTTGAAGAGTCTGTCCTTTTTCCAGCCTACATTGTTAGGGACCTTTGTGAAATATCAAGTAGCTGTAGTTACTTGACCCAAATTCTGGTTCCTTCAATTTGTTTCATTGATCTATATTCCTATTTTTATGCCAGCACTATGTTGTTTTTAGTACTATAGCTTGGTAATATAGCTTTAGATCAGGTATGGTGATGCCTCAAGAGGTGCTTCTTTTGCTGAGGACATGCTTGGATACCCAAGGCTTTCTGCCTTTCTATATGAATTTTGAGATCATTTTTTTCTATCTCTGTGAAGAACAATGTTGGGATATTTGTTGGTATTGCATTAAATCTGTATATTGCCTTTGCTAAGATTGCCATTTTCACAATGTTAATTCTGCCTATCCAGGAGCATGGGAGGTCTTTCCACTTTCTCAAGTCCTCCTCAATTTCTTTCTTGAGTGTTTTTATGTATTCATTGTACAGGTCTTTCACATCCTTGGTTAATGCTATTCCAAGGTATTTTGTTTGTTTGTTTGTTGCTATTAAAAATGGGACAATGTTGCTTATTTCTTTCTCTGTGTCTTTGTCTTTTGCAAATAGAAAGGCTACTGATTTTTGTGCATTGATTTCATATTCTTCTATTTTGATGAAGGAATTAACCTGTAAGAGTTTTGAGACAGAGGGCCTCGGGTCTTTTATGTGTAGAATCATGTTGTCTAAGAATAGGGCTAACTTAAATTCTTCCTTTCTAATTTGTATCCCTTTTATTTCTTTCTTCTGTTTTATTGCTTGAGTTAGGACTTCCAGTACTATGTTGAAGAGGTGAGGTGAGAGTGGACACCCCTGTCTTATTCCTGATCCCAGTGGGAATTCCTTCAGTCTCTCCCCATTAAGTATTATTTGGACTTTTGGACCTTTATATATAGCCTTTATTATGTTAAGATACAAACTATTCATGCCTATTCTCTACAATGTTTTGACCATGAAGTGATGTATTTTGTCAAAGGCCTTTTCTGCATCTATTGAAAAGATCATGTGCAGTGAAGATACTCAACAGTGGATACCGCAAGCCTTTCATTTGGCCAGCCAGGCCAAATGAGCCAACGGGTGCAATAGTGGCACATCTGTCATGGTGGAAACCAAATACCCTCTAATTGGACTGGAGGCCCACTCCATGGGAAGGAATACATCCCTGATACTGAAAACTTAAAACAGGGGTAGTCATGAGCCCTAGGGGTGTAATGTCTGCTGCTGACTGGCTAAATGTATATACCATGCTTATCAAACTGCTAAGCACTTCACTTAATGTTCATACCCTTATATTGATGCTACTGTCATTTTTGGTAGAGAATCTTCTTGTTTCATATGACAGTGACCTTGGGATGACTCAGAAGTCATCATGGTGTGTTGAGCCCTGAAAGGCCCGGGCATGAAGCCTAGTGGAACTTCCTGAGCCTAGCTAAACTTTGGTGATCTTCCTCAGACTCAGCAAGATGCCTAATGGCTTCTGGCCTGCTTCTTCCACACAGGAGTTGGAATTATCATTTCAATAGTCACAGTTTACTATTGGCCCTTACCTCTTCCCCCATCCTAAAATCCCCGCCTTTGTCCCCAACATTTTATAGGCAACTGCTTGTAACAATAAAGTGAGTTCCTGTGAGTTTCTGCTTCCACAAGACTCCCAACTCAGTGTGGTTTTTCTCTGGTGACTAGGAGAGGGTCTACTTCATCTGACGCTCATTCTTTCTCCTCAACCCCTTGGGAGGAACCAGTGGGCCTGGTCCTTCCTTCAGCACTACCTACCCGCCAAGGAGGAGCCCACCATTTGGCACCTAATGTGGGGCTCCAGGAACCCAGCCAACTAGTGCCCCATGAGAGGCATGCATTGAGGAGGTAATCGGTGTACACATGCGGGTGAGCATACCCTCATAAGTTATGATGCAGTCTTTATATTTAATGAGCTAAACTTTGCTTCTATAACCTGTACTTGTTTGTCAACATCTCTTCATTCCCTTTCTCTTTCCTTTCACTTTCAGTTCACCGGCAGCTTTTGTATATCTGAACAGGGCCTAGCAAGCTGCATCTGTGGCTTTTGTATTTCTGAAGGTGTATGCTTCTCTCTCTCTCCCTTTCTCTGCTTGGGCCTGTGAAGACAGGCCAGCTTTTTCTGCCATTATGGAACTTCCCCTGGATCTGTAAGCTTCAATAAATATTCCTTCCTCCATAACTATACCTGGTCTGGAAGTTCATCTCAGCGAACCTGAAGCTATCTGATAAGTGGACTGAGATGAACCTGGCCATGTGGATGTTGATCTTTTGGAACCTTTGTTTTGGAGAAATAGGCATGGACTTGGTGCTTGCAAATGAAGATGTCTTCTGGAGTGGTAAGCCAAATTTTATGTACTAGTCTGATAAGAGTCTGAGAATGCTAAATACAGACAGCATTAAACTTCAAGGCTTGCTTATGAGCTTTCTAAGGGAAAGGAAAAACTTCAGGGAACTTTGTTGGAACTGGGCTACTGGCATAAGGGCTGGCTGCATTCTGCTGCCCAGGCCCAGAGAAGTTAATCAAGGTTAAATTTTTAATGGACTAATGTGCTTAGCTAGGGATATTGGACTGAGAGATTTAAGATTTTGTTTTGGTTTTTTGAGGTAGGGTTTCACTTCTAGCCCAGGCTGACCTGGAATTCCCAATGGAGTCTCAGGGTGGCCTACAACTCATGGTAATCCTTCTACCTCAGCCTCCCGAGTGCTGGGAATAAAGGCGTGCACCACCACACCCAGCTGAGATTTAAGATTTTAAAGTAAAAAAAAAAAAAAAAAAAAAAAAAAAAAAAAAAAAAAAAAAAAACCTCAAGCAAGTTAAAATTACAGACACTGAGACTAATTTTAGGTTATGTTGGTTCAGTTTACACTGGTTATGTCTCTTCTTGCTATGCCTTATACCAGTTAAAAGTGTTTACTCTGTGCCTTTATATGTTAGAAGTGTTAGAACTTGTTTGATTTTACAGGTCTTAAAATCTTAAATTGGTCAAGACTGTGGGGACCTTTAAAATTAAACTGAGGACAATTTATATATAATGTGTGATGGTTATGTAAGACCTCCAAACCGAGGACCCCATGCTCTGCCCGGATATGGCGACACCCCAAATCACTCACGAGAAGCGGTCTTTATGCAAACTGCAAGAGGATTTTATTCCAAGCGCGCTGGGCCCACAGTCGTACACCGCACAGGGGTAGAGGACTGCAGAGCCCCGAATGCAGGAACGGGACAGTTTTTATAGGGTTTCTAACAAAGCCTGTGCATTAGACCAATCATTTTTTAACATCAGGAGCCCATGAGGTGCGAGCCAGTCAGTTTGTGCCACCCCATAGTTTCTAAGCCAATTAGTTTAATTTGTTCAAGCCCCTCATGGACCAATCAGTCTCTTATGACCTTGGTGGTCAGCATTTGCGCAGGTCCTTGGGTGGGAGTAGCAGAGTGTGGTATCAGTCTCCTATGACCATGGTGGACTGAGGCAGACTGCTACAGCTTATGGTGCAGGCTACTAAGGCTTATGGTGCAGGCTATTTACAGAAACCAAATAAGTGGTTCACTTTATTACTCATTTCTCATCCTTGAGGGCTATCTCGTGCCCTTTTTACCTAGTTTTATATTAGGAGCGGGCTCTGATATAATGAGAAGAGGGATTCTTTACTTGCTTCCAACAGAGAGTAAAGCCTGGAGTTTGAGGTATGCAGGGGCCCACTTAAGCTCCCTTTGGAGCGTGATAGTATTTCTGGGCTTCTGAATTCTTGGGCCTTTCAGTTATAAATTTATTTGGAGCCAGGGACAAAATGTGGTAATTTAAATAGATAGCCCCCTTCCTGGCAACTTGTGCCTGGCCTTCCCCTACTGGGAGTTGGCAGGCAGTCCACCTCCTAGGAGATTGCCACGTGGCTCCCTTGGACTGACCCAGGTGGGGACAGGTGAGAAGTCTGCCCTCTCATGGTGACTGGGCTCACTGATATTTTTCTTTCAGTCGATACCTTTTACCGCGCTTGCTGGCCATCGACACATGCTGGGAAAAAATCTAAACATGCTGTTAGTCATATGCTTCAATGCTTTGCCACCCTTGGACTATCTGACCAAGTTAAGACATATAATGGTGCCTGCTTCCTAAGCAAGGCCTTCGTAAATTTTCTCCAGACCTGGAAAATCTCACATTCCACAGACAACCCATACAACCCCTGGGGCCAAGCTGTTGTTAAAAGATATAATCAGACTCTCAAGTCTCAATTACAAAAACAAAAGGAAAAATCCTTACCCCCACACGACCAACTAAAACGGCATTATTAACCCTAAATATTTTATATTTTTCTAACAATTTATAATGTGTGATGGTTATAAATCTATTGGGCTCCAGGGACGGAATGTGGTAATTTGAATAAATGGCCCCCAATATATTCAATTGTTTATTTGCTTGTAGTCTACATTCTACAGCCACCTGACTGGAGTCAGTGCCATTGTGTGGATCTTAAGGTGTGATGGTGTGTTTCAGATTTCAATCTAAAGATACACAAAGTGTGCCTAGCAGGAGTTCATGAAGTGTGCTGTGGCTTTTGGCTTTAGGCTTGTACTTTTAATATCTAACTATCCTTCATACTCACAGCTTTAAAGTAGCTCCTAAGAAAGTGAACTGATTAAAGTGCAAAAACTCTGTAACAGAAAGGAGTTTTTTGCAAGAAACTTGTGTGAAGCTCATGGAATTTTTGTCCATGGGAAAACTTTGTAAAAAGAAAAAGACCCATTTGGGTACCAGCGAGAGACCTAAAATATCTGGGCCTCCCCAGCTGCTTACAGTACAATTGCTCAGCCACCTACCCCATCCCCGTCTATCTTTTCCCAGTGTTTCCTCTGGAACTTACATTTGGGCCCCACCTTCCCCTAATAATTCCAGTATAGATGTGGTATACATTCTTCCTTCCTTCTGTACTTTTAACACAACTGATCCCAATGCTCAACACTGCCTGCCTCCTGGAATGGTTTATGTTTGTGGAGGCGGGATGGCCTATGACTTTCTGCCCACCAATTGGATGGGCCTTTGTGCCCCAGCCACCTTAATCCCAGATGTAGATATCATTCCTGAAAGCTAGATTCCCTGGCTGAGGTAGTCCTACAAAACAGGTGGGGACTAGACCTACTAACAGCCAAAAAGGGAGGCATACGCTTCTTTTTACAGGAAAAATGCTGTTTTTATGCCAATAAATTGGGAATCATCCAGGACAAGACTAAGAAACTCCAGGACGACTTGGAGAGGAGGTGACGGGGCCCCCAGGACAGCCCACTGTGGATGGGCTCACATGGCTTCTTACCCTACCTCCTCCATTATCTTAGGCCCCGCCTTCTCCTCCCCCTTATCCTCACTGTCTGGCCTTGTGTAATTAACAAAATTACACAATTCATTCACCAGCAGCTACAGGCAATAAAACTCCATCAGGTTGATATTACCACAGGCTGGCAATCAGGAATTAAGTTCCTCAGATGACCCACTGCCGCCTCCTCTGCCCTGCATGTGACCAATGATGGGTAAAATCTCAGACTGATTGAGACAACCTAAGACAGGCAATGGAGTGGGTTCTCAGCAAGCTAAACACCTGTTACCCATTGACGGGTAAGATCCCCAGAGGGGGACAACCTAAGACAGGGGCCATTGCGACTAATGCTCTTACAAAAACAAAAGGGGGAGATGTTGGGCCCTGAAAGGCCCAGGCGTGAGTCCTAGTGGAACTTCCTGAGCCTAGCTAAAGTTTGGTGATCTGCCTCAGACTCAGCAAGATGCCTAATGGCTTCTGGCCTGCTTCTTCCAAGCAGGAGTTGGAATTATCATTTCAATAGTCACAGTTTACTATTGGCCCTTACCTCTTCCCCCACCCTAAAATCCCTGCCTTCATCCCCAACATTATATAGGCAACTACTTTTAATAATAAAGCAAGTTCCTGTGAGTTCCTGTTTCCACAAGACTCCTGACTCAGTGTGGTTTTCTCTGGTGACTAGGAGAGGGTCTAAGTCGTCTGACACTCATTCTTTCTCCTCAACCCCTTGGGAGGAACCAGTGGGCCTGGTCCTTCCTTCAGCACTACCTACCAATGGTGCTGGAAAGAAGTGAGCAGAGTACTCAGTACTATAACATCTCTATCACACCTTCCAAGGCTCAAGATCTAATGCAGAAGAGGTGGCAGAAAGAATGTAAGAGCCAAAGGAAGGGTAGGACACCTTACAACGTGCTCCCCCCAGACACAAAATGGTCTGGATATCCATAACCTCACAGTTCCTGACACTACCTATGCAAGATCATTATAAGAGGTGGAAGACCATGACATCAAAATAAGAGACTGATTGACATGGGGAGGGTATATGATGGAGATGGACATCTGGATTGATTCCAGCTCTTAACTATTACAAATTGAGCCACTATAAACAGGGTTGAGCAAATCTCTCTGGACTGTGCCTTAAAGGTCTTAGGGAACATGCCCAGTAAGGGAATAACTAGGTCTGTTGGTAATACTATAATCAGCTTTTTCAAGAGTCTCCATACTGCTTTCCAAAGAGGTTGTACCATCTTAAGAGACTGGGGAAGTTTTCTTCAATTATTTTGTTAAATAAGTTCTCCATGCCTTTGGTCTGAACTTCTTCTCCTTCAGGTATTCCAATGATCCTGATATTAGGACGTTTAAGGGTATCCCACAACTCCCTCATGTTCTGTTCACAGAAACTTTTGAACTTATTGAAACTTTTGAACTCTATAACTGTATCTTCCATCTTGTCTTCCAGATAGGAGTTTCTATCCTCCACATGGCTGACTCTATTCTTGAGAGCTTATAGAGTGCTTTGGGCTTGTTCAGGTAGGTTTGCATTTTCTACTACTTTTCTATGTATAGTTTCCATTCCTCTGTCAAGCTCCCTTTCCACATCATTCTTTGATTTTCTTGATGCTTCTTGGAATTCATCCTTGCATCTCTTTATGTCTTCATTTAGCATCACCAGCTGATTTTTGAGGTCCTCTCTTTTTTTGACTCTCCTTCATATCTCTTAACTCTCTTTGAATTCCTTCCTTTTTCCTATCTATTAGCTCTAGTCTAGTGATGGCAGCATCCACACAATTATCAGTCCTTTGTTGCTTTTCTGCAAGTTCTACCAGTAGCTTGGTCAGGGTTGCATTGCTCATAGCTTCATTTTTGTGTTCTGAGCCTAATGACTCTTCTGTGTTTTGATGAGAGATATTCACTGTAGGGCTGAGTGATCTAACTGGATTTTCTTGCATTTGATTTTTCATGTTATTTCTTTTGCGCTGCAGTGGGCCCATCACAGTGTGTGGATATGGAAAGTGGGACTGTGGTCTGGATGGGCTGGTGAAGTGGTGCCTCTTGGGGGAGCTGGCCTGGGCTAGCTGGCAGGCAAGGAGAAGGGCTGTGTGGCCTTGAGCTAGCAAGTAGGAGGGTGGATCAGCCTGAGCTTAAGCACAGTGGGAAGCTGGAGCCATCTGAGGCAAATGCCAAGCCCTCTGAGCTCTCACTTAGTGGAATGCCAAAGTAGCCTGAGCTCTCATGCAGTAAAGTGCCAAAGCTGCGTGCACTCGTGGTTGGAGGGACACTGAAGCACCAAGCACCACAGCAGCCTAAACTTGAGCATAGTGGAAGACTGGTACTAAGAAACAGTCTGAGCTCACCCACAACAGGACAATGGCAGTCAGCCTGCATGGCAGATGGGGAGGGGCTTGCACCCGAGCTTGGGTAAGCTAGGCTGGTGGAATGGCCCTGGGATGCATGTGAATTAGCAGCTACTGGAGGAGTAGGTGAGAAAATGGGCAGAGAGAGCAGGCTAAGCTTGCACAAGTGGTTAACAGTGGTGCCTGTGGCAGGAAAATGGAGCCTTACCTCCAGCAAGCCAAGGCCACACGTGGGCAGGGGGAGCAGGGCAATCATCCATGTGTGCTTGTCTAAGTGGAATTATGCTAGTCTTTCCTACAGTAAGTGCAGAGATATCCTTAATCTGGGAGTTTGGGTACTGTGGCTGCTTGAGGGTTGGGGGGGTGGGGCTCAGGCTACCCGCAAGCTGAGGAATCAGCGATTCCTTGTTTTGTTTCCCTCTGTGCCCTCCCACTGGCAATCTATTAGAAATTTCTCTCTGCTAAAAGCCCCAGTGAACCCTTAATGCCTTGCTTTTCTTTTCTGGGGATGTGCAGCCCAGTTAGGCAGTTGCCATCTTGCCTGGAAGTCCCTGAGCTGATCTTAATTATTTCTTTCCATCTGGAACTTTTTGGATTATTTTTTTTTGCTTTTCCAGTTCCTTTAGGTGGATGGCTAGGTTATTGATTTAGATTCTGTCTTGGTTATGACGGCATTTGGTGCTATGAATTTTCCCCTGAGGACTGCCTTCATTGTGTCCCCTAAGTTTTGGTACAATGTATTATCATTATTATTCATCTCTAGAAATTTTGAAATTTCATTTTTTATTTTGCCCACTACCGATTTATTGTTTAAAAGTGTGTTGTTCAGGTTCCAGGAGCTGATGGGATTCCTAGCACCCTTTTTATTGTTAATTTCTAGCAATACAGCATTGTAATCTGATATCATGCAGGAAATTATGTTGATCTTCCTAAATATATGCAGGCAGGCTTTATGACCCAATATGTGATCTATTTTAGAGAAGGTTCCATGGGTTGCTGAGAAGAATGTCTACTCTGTGGATTTGGAATGTTCTGTAGACATCTGCTGGATCTAATTGATCTATGATTTTGTTGAGCTCTCTCACTTCGCTGTTAACTTTCGGTTTGAATGATCTATCTATTGCTGATAGTGGAGTCTTGAAGTCCCCAACTGTGATGGTGTTGGTGTTTATTTTTGTTTTGTTGTCAATCATGTTTTGTTTTTTAAGAACTGTGGAACACCTATGTTTGGTGCAAAAAGATTGATGATTGTGGAGCTGGGCGTGGTGGTGCATGCTTTTAATCTCAGTACTCAGGAGGCAGAGATAGGAAGATTGCCATGGTTTCGAGGCCACCCTGAGACTACATAGTCAATTCCAGGTCAGCCTGAGCCAGAATGAAACCCTACCTTTAAAAAAAAAGATTGATGATTGTGATATATTCTTGTTGGATCATTCCTTTGATAAATGTGAAGTGCCCTTCTTTGTCTTTTTGATTACTTTTGGTTTGAAGTCACTTTTATCCAATATTAATATGGTACATCTGCTTGTTTCTTATTTCCATTTACTTGGAATATCATTTTCAACCCTGAGGATGTGTCTGTCTTTAGTGGTAAGGTGGGTTTCTTGAAGATAGCAGACTGAGGTGTCTGATTTTCTGATCCACCCTATTAGCTTATGTCTCTTGATGGGTGAATTAAGGCCACTAATATTTAGGGTAATGACTGAGGTTTGATTTTATCCATGCCATATTGTGGTAGTTTATGTGATTTGGTGTTTTCTTGGACTTTTCAGTTTTTTGTTCTTTCTCTGAGTTTGGTTATTATGATCTGCTTCTGGTAGGTACTTGAGGTTGGTTATTTGATTCTTCTGTGTGATGAATTCCCTGCAGTACTCTCTGCAGGTTTGGCTTTGTGTTCATATACTTATAAAGTTGAGTTTTATTGTGGAAAATTTTTCTTTCACCATCTATTATGAGGGACACTTTTGCTAGGTAGAGTAGTTTGCATTGGAAGCCATATGTTCTTAGACTTTACAGTTTTCCATTCCAGGCCCCTCTGGCTTTCAGAATTTCCATTGAGAAGTCTGAAGTAATTCTGATGGAGTTGCCTTTATATGTAATGTGTTGTTTCTCCCTAGCTACTTTTAGGACTTTCTCTTTGGTATCAATGTTTACAGTCTTAATGATAACATGTCTTGGAAAATTTCTCCTTTGGCCCAGTCTGTTTGGAATTCTGTTAGCTTCTTGTCAGTTGATGGGACTTTCTTTTGAGAGAGTGAGAAAGTTTCTTTGATAATTTTGTTGAATAAGTTCTCCATGCCTTTGGTCTGAATTTCTTCCCCTTCTGGTATTCCCATGATCTGAATGTTGGGATGTTTAAGGGTATCCCACAGTTACCTCATGCTCTGTTCACAGAAATTTTTAAACTTATTGAAACTTTTGGTCTCATGAACTGTTTCTTCTGTTTTGTCTTCTAGTTCTGAGTTTCTATCTTCCACATAGCTGACTCTATTCTTGAGAGCTTCTATAGAGTTTTGGGCTTGTTCAATTTGATTTGTATTTTCTCTGTTTTTATGTATAGTTTTAAATCCTCTGTGGAGTTAGTTCCTTTTTCACATCATTTTCTGATTTTCTTAGTGCTTCTTGGAATTCATCCTTGCATTTCTTTATGTCTCCATTGAGCTTAGCCAGCTGATTATTGAGGTCCACTATTTTTGCTCTCCTTCAGATCATTTAATTGTCTGTAGAACCCTTCCTGGTTCTTATCTATTAGGTCTAATCTAGCTAGGACATCATTCATATGATTATCAGCCCTTTGTTGCTTTTCTGCAAGTTCTGCTATTTGCTTGATCAGCATTGCATAGCATATCTCTTTATTTTGGGGTTCTGATCCTATTGTCTCTTCTGTTTTGATTAGATACATCCATTGTGGGACTGGGAAATCCTATTGGATTTACTTGCATTTAATTTTTATGTTATTCCTTTTGCATTGGATCTTCCCATGCTGTAATGTACCCTTGAAGTGTCTTCAGTGATTATTCCCTTTTATGTTTGCTTCCACTAATCTTCTGATGGCAATTGGACCTGCCTTTTCAAAGGGAAGGAGCCCCATGAGGCTCTGATGGGGGCCCAGGGACCTGATGAAACTTTTTGTTCTATGATTCAGGGTATAGGACTGCATGGTCAGGTAGCCTGAGGGAACAGGGGGTAGGGGGGAATGGGACAAAGCAGACTGGTAGTGTGGCTGGGATGTAGGTGGTGATGGGAATGTGTGGTGGTTCCATGATGCTGAAGGGTGAGGGTCCCTTCTGACCCTGTAGCAGGTGGCGGATGGGACTGCCAGGTCCTGTGACAGGGCAGGGTAGGGATATGGGACTGCTGTGAGTCAGGTGACATGAAGAACATTGAGGTCCCCTGTGGTGGGAGAGGCTAGGGAGGGGGAACCTTAGCCTGTTGGCCTAGGTTCTTGCATGGAGGGACAGTGGCATATGGAGGTCCCTGGTGATGGGGGGTGGGGAGCACTAGCCTGCTGACCTGGGTCAGCTCACTGGGATAGAGGTGGCAGCGAGTGGGATGGTTTGTGATGGTATTCCCATGTGGAGGTCCCCTGGGGGAACAAATGCTAACCTGTCAGCCCAGGTCCTCACACATAGGTGGGGGTTTGGCAGAGTTCTGGTGTGGAGTTCTGTGGTGGTGGCAATGCCTGGGGTGGGGGGATGCTAGCCACCTGGCCTGTGTCCATGCATGGGGGTAGAGGGTGGCAGCAAGTGGGATGGCATTTGCACATGGAGGTGCCCTGAGGGAACAACAGCCTCCTGTCTTGGGTCAGCGCACTGGGGTGGGGGATGGCAGCTAGTGGGAAGGCGTTCATGGGTGGAGGTACCCTGGGGAATGCTAACCCGTTGGCCTGAGTCTGTGCACAGAGTTGGAGGGCAGCAGCAAGTGGGGTGGTGTGTTCAAGCAGAAGTCCCCTGGGGGAACACTAGCCTGCTGTCCTGGGTTGGCACACTGGGTTGAGGGGTGGCAGTGAGTGGGAAGGCATTGCCTATGGAGGTCCCCTGAGGGAAGACTAGCCTATTGGCCTGAGTTGGAGCACTGAGGTGGGGAGCAGAAGCGAATGGGATGGTGTTCCTGCATGAGGTCCCCTGGGGGAATGAATGCTACCCTGCTGGCCTGAGTCCATGCATAGGGGTGGGGGCGGCAATGGCAAGTGGTACAGCATTCATGTGTGGAGGTCCCCTGGGGGAATGCTAGCCTGCTGACCTGGGTCTGCCCAGGGGGTTAGGGGCAGCAGCCAGTGGGATGGCATGGAGGCACACGTGGAGCTATGCTGGCCTGCTGGTCTGGGTCCCCTTGCCTGCAGTTAATGCAGGAGAAACCTATGGCTAGCACTATGGCTAGGACAGCTGCTTGAAGGGATTGGGGAACTGGTGGGATACCCGAGAGCGTGGGAATCAGGTTATTCCCTGTTTTGCTCCTCTGCATCCTCCCACTAGAAGTCTATTAGAGTCTGTTCACCCCTAGAAGAACCAAATAACCCTAAATGTCTTGAATTTCCTTCCCCAGGAGGTGTGGCACAGTTAGGCAGATGCCATCTTGACCAGATACCACAGCAGGAATTTTCTTTACTACAATGAATACTTTAAAACACTCAAATCAGAAACTGCAGAAGACACTAGGAAATGGAAAGACATCCCATGTTCTTGAATTGGAATGATCAATATTGTGAAAACATCAATCTTACCAAAAGCAATCTACACCTTTAATGCAATCCCCATCAACATTCCAATAGCATTCTTCACGGAAATAAAAAAAAAAAAAAAAACACCCCTAAAATTCATTTGGAAGCACAAAAAAACTTCAATATCTAAAACAATTTTTTTTTGTCTTTATTGACTTTATTTTAGTTTTGTACACAAAGAAAAATCATGTTCATATCCATCATGAACAAAATTTAAAAAGGCAGAACTAGAAGACATGTGTCCTTCACCCAAGCAAAGCTGTGCTAAAGGTTCCAAACATTTCCATTCTTAAAATAAATATTTTCATTTTCCGATGTCTACTTTCATGTCTTCAGAGTGTCACAGGAAATCGCAGCCTATCATGAGTTACAATTTTGTTTAGAGTCCCAGCTCACTGCGTTTGGTAACTTGCCATTCCATATCCAGCTTGGTTAGGAGGAGGTATTACAGGAGGGGGAGCTTGTCCTTGGGGAGGCTGAGCACCAAATCCACCCATCCAAGCAGCAGAAGGTGTTTGATCTACTCCAAATCCTTGCTGATTCCATGGCTGCCCATATACTCCATAGGGTGGCACTTGCCACCCATTGGCCATGTACTGCCCATACTGCTGTGGGTTCCCATACACTTGGCTCCACTGGCCCCATTGACTATAGTCGACCTGTTGGAAGTTTTTAGTCATATCAGGAGATTCTTTACCCCAATAGCATTTAACCACATGTCCCTCAATTGTAGTACCATTCACGGAGACAATGGCATGGGCTGCACTTTCATGAGTTGAAAATCTGACAAATGAATCGCCCTTTTCTGGAAAAACTCGTATCTCCATAATTTGTCCAAATGGTGAGAATGTTTGTCTCATGAGCTGATCTGTTAGCCCAGAAGCAATTCCTCCACAGTACACAGTACAATTTTTTGGACTTGACTGGTTTACTACATCTTCAAACTTTAACTGCTTAGTGTTTGTTTCTTGTGTACTTTTAGGTGCGGGCAGTTTTCGCGTGGCCCAATTGGTTCTGATTTGTCGACCTCCCAACCACTGACCACCCATATGCACAATTGCATTTTCTGCATCCAGTTTATTATAAAAAGACACAAAACCATAGCCTTTGGATTTTCCAGTTGCCATGTCTTTAACTACCCGGGCATCCAACTGAGTTCCAGTGTGCACAGTTCCTTGCAGTTAGCCTTCAAGATCCTGTCCATTCTTATGAGCAATTGATATTTTACCAAAGGGGGCAAATGCTGATTTGATATCTTCTGTTGTAATTTCTGGACTCAAATCCCCAACAAACACATGGAAGTGATTGGAAGTATCTTTTTTCTGGCTACTTGGTGTTGTTGCCCAGTTTACTTTGACCTCCTTTCCTAAAATTTTTCTCCCATTCATAGCAGCTAATGCAGCAGCTGCATCTCTGTGTTCATAAAATTCCACAAAGCAATATGGGTCATTGCTTGTATGCTCTGTTATCATTTTACAGCTCTTACAGGGTCCGATCTGACTGAATAACTGAAGTATTAGTACTTCGGTCACATCTCTGGAGAGGTTACCTGCATATAAAGACACTGAAGACAACGTACAACACTGAACACATGTCCAAGGATCACCCTGTCAAGCAGTTCCACAGTTCACTGAGGCTGCAGTTAGTAAGCGCAAAGTTTCTAAATATGCCGTTTCTACCGAAGAGTATATACAAAGTGAAGAGTGCGGGGTTGTCCATCGTCTTCCATCATGGTGGGTGCGACAGAGCGATCCCGGGACAAGGGGGAGGGCAGGGCTGGGGAGGGAGGGGGCGGGGAGGAGGGGGAGGGGAGCCCCGGGCACCGGCTGGGGGACAGAGGAGAAGCTACCGAAGCCTGCTCTCGGGCTCTCTGCCCCCAGCCCCGCTCCGGACACTGCGCTCCAACCAGGAGGAGCACGAGGAGGAGGAGGATGAACAAAACGGCCGCCGCCACCAGCCAGGCAGGAAACGCGGCAGGGCGCAGGCAAGGCCGCCAGGTCACCGCTCCGGGCCGCTCGCCACGGCTTGCCCGGCGGGACGGGAGGGGGGTGTGGGGGGGGAGAAACAAAACAAAACAAAACAAAAAACAAATCAAGAAGGGACAGAAAGCCAAGACCGCGGGGAAAGACTCTGTAGCCGCTGGCGAACAAGTTACTTTGTCGCGGCCGACCGGCTGGGCGGCAGGAACCCAGCGTGTTTCAAAAGAGACCAGGGAGCGAGAACTGCCAGGAAGTCAAGTCTCTGGGAATTGTGGTCCCCGGGAAAGAGCGAGGGAAGCCTAAAACAATTTTGAGCAACAAAAATATGGCTGGTGGTATCACCATTCCTGATTTTAACCAATATTACAGAGCCATAGTAACCAAAACAGCTTGGTACTGGCACAAAACCAGACACATAGATCAATGTAACAGAAGAGAGCACCCAAATATAAGTCCTGGTAGCTACAGCCACCTGATCTTTAACAAAAATGCCAAAAGTACTCACTGGAGCAAAGACACTCTTTTCAAAAATGGTGCTAGAAAACTGTATATGTATCTGTAGACAGATGAAAATAGATGTTATTGCTCTCCATGCACAAGAAATAAGTCCAGATGGATCAAAGACCTTAATATCTGACATGAAACTCTTAAACTGCTAGAGGAAAAAGTAAGGAAAACCTTTCAACGTTCTGGCATAGGCAACAACTTTCTGAATATAATCCTAGTTGCTCAAGAAACAAAAATCACTAATCACCATTGGGACCTTATGAAATTACAGAGCTTTAGTATACAAAGGACACTGTGAATAGAGCAAAGAGGCAACCTACAGAATGGGAGAAAATCTTTTCCAGCCATACATCTGACAAAGGACTAATATCCAGGATATACAAAGAACCCCCCTCAAAAATAATAAGAAATCAAACAATCCAATTTTTAAAATGGGCTATGAAACTAAATAGAGAGTTCTCAAAGGAAGAAATACAGATGGCATATAAACATTTTAAAAAAATGTTCTACCTCCTTAGCCATCAGGGAAATGCAAATCAAAACTACTTTGAGATGCCATCTCATTCTTCTCAGAATGGCTATCATAAAGAAAACAAATAACAATAAATGCTGGTGAGGACGCAAAAAAAGAGGAACCCTTCTACACTGCTGGCGGAAATGCAATCTGGTACAGTCATTGTGAAAATCAGTGTGGAGGTTCCTGGGGCAGCTAAAAATACATTTAAAATATGACCCAGCTGTAACACTCCTAGGCATATATCCTAAAGATTCATCTCACTACCTTATAGACACTTGCTCAACTGTGTTTTATTACTGCTCTATTCACCACAGCTAGGAAATGAAACTAGCCTAGATGTCCTTCAACTGATGAGTGGATAATGAAGAAGTGGGACTTTTATACAATGGAATTCTATTCAGATGTAAAGAAAAATGAAATTTGCTGGGAAATGGATGACTCTGGAAAAGATTATACTTAGTGAGGTAACCCAGGCCCAGAAATCCAAACATCACATGTTCTCTCTTATTTGTGGATCCTAGCTACAAATGTTTGGACTTCTATGTGAGTTGTAATAAAACCCAGTAGCAGAGGCCAGAAAGCTAGAAAGGAGATATAAAGGGCATAGAAAGGGAGGGAGGGAGGATGGTAGTGTGTGTGTGTGTGTGTGTGTGTGTGTGTGTGTGTGTAAGAACAGATCACTGGGTGTGGAAAGGCCTAGGTGAGGTAAGGGGAAGAGATTGAGTAAAGGAAAGGTGGGGAGAGGGCAAATCAAAAATCTAGTATTAATAAGCCATATGGAAACCTACTTGTTTGGACAATGGTGTGCATCTAGAAGCCATAGATTATTACTAGAAAATTTTCAGTGCCAGGAATGGGATACCTTCCAGTGAGTTGTTGGCCAAGGAGGTCCCTGACATTCCCCAAAACATTACAGGCCATTGCCAAGGCTCTTGGTTTTCTACCAGGAATGGATGGTAAGACCCTATGCTGAAGAATACACATACTTGAACTGCAAGGTTACTGAGAAATACTGCTGGAGCTGAGCTAAAACCTCCTCCCTATAGACTAGCTGGAAAAGGCTACACTGCCTGCAGCTCCATAGGAGAGAGAAAGAAATCACCAGTGGAGTTAAACAACAGTGGACACTTCAAGCCTTAAATTTGACCAGCCAGGCCAAATGAGCCAACAGGTGCAATCGTGGCATGTCTGTTATAGGGGAAACCAACCCCCCTCTAATTGGACTAGAGGCTTGTTCCCTGGGAGGGAATACATGCCTGATACTGAAATACTGAAAACCTATGACAGGGGAAGTCATGAGCCCTAGGGGTGTAATGTCTGCTGCTGTCTGGCTAAATGTATATACTATGTTCACCAAACTGCCCAGTAAGCACTTCTTAATGTTCATACCCATATATTAATGCTACTCTTACTTTTGGTTAGAGAAGCTTCTCTTTAAAAAAGGAGGTGGCCTTGGGATAACTTAGAAGGCAAGCATTTTAGTACTAAGAAGAAGTGTCGGAGGAGTGCTCAGCACTGAAACATCTCTATCACACTTTCCAAGGCTCAGGGTCCATTGCAGAAGAGGTGGCAGAAAGAATTTAAGAGCCAAAGGAAGGGTAGGAGGTCTTACAGTGCTCTCTGCCAGACAGAAAATGGCCTGGATATCTGTGACCTCACAGTGCCTGACACTACCTACACAAGACCATCATAATAGAAGGAAGAGATGACATCAAAATAAAAGAGACTGATTGAGATGGGGAAGGAGTGTGATGGAGAGCATAGTTGCAAAGTGGGGCAGAGGAAGTTACCATGGTTTATTGTCTGTAATTATGGAAGTTGTCAATAAAAAAAAAAAATACTTTCAAAAAAAGTAGAGGTTAGGATGAAAGAGTCATGGGAATAGAAGCTGAGTCTGAGCTAGTTTCTCCTGGAAATGTGTAGGGTTCAGACAGCATTATTCTGGAAGTTTGGGGGAAAGTTTCTTTTGTTTAATTAGAATGACATAACAATGTTTTTCAATTTGTGATCACTTAGGTTTGGAGACAAAACACACTGGAGAGGCTAAAGATAACCAGTTAGAGCATCCATCCATGTCCCAGAAACAAGAGCCAAGGAATACTGTAGGGAGCTAATGCAGACGCCATTACAAGATGGCGCTGGCTTCCTGCCAGTCTTGAGGTAAACAATTCCTTATTTAGGCAGCGCCTTGGCGCCAACCTCGCTTGAAGTTGCGCATGTGCTTGACGCACCTTGTCCCAAGCCTATCCCGTGGCTCCTGTGGGCGGGTGAGCCTATGGCAGCCAATCAGCAGGTGCCCCATAGTATTCTGCCCTATAAAAGCAGCTACACTCCTGCACCCCTCGCCCCTCGCCATCAGCTTTCCTGTTTACCAAGAGGCTCTCCAATAAAGTGTGATCAAGAAGGATCTTCGTCTGGTGGTCGTTCGTCTCCTGCAGGACAGGGGGCTCGCCCCAGAATACCACAGCAGCACATGGTGAAAAGACATGATCCAGGGGAAGGGTAGTGAAGGATGGTGTGCTTAGAGCACACTGGTTTGGGTGATGTCTGTGGTCTTTTGGCTGTAGGGTGGTGGGATGTCTATGTCAGTGGAGTACTGTTAAGGCAGTTAGGGTGACTGGGACCCTGAAAGTAAAAACCAGGAAAGTCTTTGGGCCTATCCTTGTAGTCTCCACTTTGCCAAAGAAGAATCTGGCTTCTCCATATCTCTTGCCTAATTCTCCAGACATGTTTTACCATAAACAAACTGAGACCCTCCCTGAGAGGGAGTTCCCCTTTCCTAGAATTTAAATATGATCTTGACATGGTGGTTGGTTAAGCTCAGCCTCAAAACTTGGCTTCATGTCTTGCCTCTTCTTGATCTAGCCCCTATGCCAGACCAATCAACCCTCACTCTGGCTCACCTAAGCCAAAAAGTGAAGCCCACCACAATGAGATTATAAATAGACGCTTACCAAAGAACAGCTCTTTTGGCTGGCCTTGGAACTTCCAAGTTCTGGTTAGCCTTCTGTCATCTCAGCCCAGCCATGCTGAGACAAGAGAAGAACCCTCCCCAACACATGCTTTTATTTACACATGGGGTGCATGATCCCATCGTGCCCTCCACATAGCTGGAGCACTCTGTACTTTCTTCTCTTTCCTTCTGTTAATCTAATAAAGTCTCTCTGAACCTTACTATTTGGTCAACAGATTTTAATTCTTTAAATTCATAAGACAAGAATCCTGAGTACCCTAAATTTATTGTGTTGGCAGACTGGTGTAAGGATCTCCAAAATTCTCATTTAACTGTCTTGGGGTGGGTGGACTGAGTGAAGAGGAGACTTTTGGCTGACTGGTTTGCTCATCACAGGCATGCGTTGAGGCAGAGTGTCCTGTGCTATGATTATGTCTTCAGTCCACTTTGTGCAAGAGGTAAGAAAACTTACTAAATTCTGGCACCCAACCCCAGAATCTTATTCCTTGAGTGGAAGAATCACAGAATAAATTGAATTCTTATAATCATAGAATGTGTGATATTAAGTAAGGGTATTCATTGGGTTATAATGGCAACTGAGTGTTGTGTGAATGGTGCGTGGGAAGACTGACATGGAGCTGGGCATATATTTCTACAGGTAGAAATGATCTCTCCACCCCAGCTTGGGGAATTCACTCCTCTTTACTTGAGGAAGTGGTGATGGCCACACTGAAGCAGATGTCGGTCTCCTTAGAGCTTTCCTACTGACTCTTTGCTTCTAGATTCTAAGAAGGACCCAAGTGGTACCAAACCTCTCAAGGTGAAGCACAAAATGTGACCCATGAGGCTGGGAGATAGCTCATGAGATAACACATGTGTCACAGGTTCAGTTTCTCAGTACCCATGTAAAGTTAGATGCACAAAGTGGTGCATGCATCTGGGGTTCATTTACAGCAGCTAGAGGCTATGGCACACCAATATTCATATTCTCTCTTTCTCTCTTTCTCTCCCTCCCTCCCTCCTTTCTTCCCACTTTCTTTTTTCTCTCACCAATCCTAGCACTTAAAGAGTCTGAATTAGGAAGATTTTAATTTTGAGGCCAGTCAGGGCTATTCAGGAAGATCTTGTCTCAAAAAAAAAAAAAAAAAAGATATTAAATTCAGCTGTATGTATATATCTGTGGGATGTGTACATTTGTGTCTTCATTCATTGGCTGCATTCATGTGTGCATACAGGGAGACACATGTTTATGGGTGTAGGCAGGTGTCATGTGTGAATATGCATGTAAGTATATATAGGTCTGTGTGCAGTAATGTATGCACATATGCATGTATATTGGTGGGTATATATATTATGTGTGTGGATGTGGATGAGAAACAGATGGCAAGACCCTATTGCTGAAGACTTCACATTCCTGAGCAGCAAGGTCACCGAGAAGACAAGCTGGTGCTGAGCAGAAAGCCTTTCTTTTAGAGCAGCCAACTGAAAGCTGGAAAAAGCTGCACTGCACGCAGCCCTATGGGAGACAGAAGTCATCAGCAGTGAAGAGTGGACATTAGAAGCTTCAAGTTTGGCCAGACAGGCCAAATGGCTGAACAAGTGCAATAGTGGCACCTATGCTCTGGAGGAAACCAACTGCTCTCTAATTTGACTGAAGGCCACTCTATGGGAGGGAATCCATGCTTGGTACTGAAAACCTAATCAAAAGCCTATGACAGGGGAGGTCATGAGCCTTAGGAGTATAAAGTCTGCTCTTGTCTGGCTAAATGTATATATTATTCTCACCAAACTTCCCTGAAAGCACTACACTTAATGTTCATATTCATATATTACTGTTACTCTCACTTATGGTTAGAAAAGCTTCTCTTTTTAGATGGTGGTGACCACTGAGATGACCCAAAAGGCAACATAGTGCTGAGAAGAAGGGACAGAGGAGTGTCCACCACTGAAACACCTCTATCACATTCTCCAAGGCTCAGGGTCCAGTGCTGAAGAGGTGACAAAAAGAATGTAAGAGCCAAAGGAAGGGTACCACTCCTTACAATGCAACTGTCCAGATAGAAATTGGCCTGGATATCCAGGACCTCACAGTGCCTAGCAATACCTACACAAGACCCTCATAATAGGAGAAAAATATGATGACCTCAAAATAAAAGAGAGACTAACAGAGAGAGGGAGGGGATGTGATGGAGAGCAGAGTTGTGGAAGGGAAAGTGGGGGGGGGGGAAATATCATGGTTTATGGTCTGTAAGTATAGAAGTTGTCAATAAAATTAGATAGATAGATAGATAGATAGATAGATAGATAGATAGATGTCAAAGCAAGATGTTCCTGGAGTTGTTGGGGCACAGCCCTGGCAACCCTAACAAGCTAGGCATAGCCATCTGTCCTCAATGGACCAATTAAACAGAAAATAGTGAAAATCAGAAAAAGAAGGTCAATTCAATATGGTCATATGGAAAGGAGAACAGAAGGAGCACTGACCTACTCCTACATCCCTCTTGGAGGGGTCTAAGGTTTAAGACTCACACAAAGGGCATGACATATGCCTAGTTATGCAGTGTGGTCAAGCTGTGCCCACCCACTATCATTATTTGGGCTCCAGAGTCTCTTGCAAGTTATTCTGACACTTGAAAGAACTCTTTCCCCTCTGGATAAACCAGGGCTCCCCTTCTTTTCTATCTCCAAGCATGAAACTTTTATTTCAGTACTCTGATAACCAAAGGGAGAAGCACAAGTGTCCCTCCAGAAAGTCTTTATTCCTGCCAGGAGTTATGAGGAAGCTAAGGGTCCAGGGAGTGGTGGGCATGGGCCACCCTTCTGTACACACTGCTCTCTAAGTGAAAGTCCAACCTAAATTCCTTACTGTGTCCTCCTGCAGAACACTCCCCACTCCATTTGCAGCAAGCAGAGCCTGGGAAGAGCCACTCCATGCAGGTCACAGCTCACAAGGCAAAGGAAAGGAGCAGCCCATGCCTGGGGTCCCTCATTAATTGCTGCTGTTCTAAAGGAATACCTTTGCTTGTGTGCTAGCTTTGTATCTGGTGTCTGCCCTGCCCCAGCTAGGGTTGGGGCAGGAAGGGAAAGCTGATCTTGCCATGCTGCTTAGTTAAGCATTTCTGATGTGTAAGGGTTCTTGCACTTTACAACACCAGGCCACACCTTTAGGAAATTATGGACCACAGATTGCTGGAGACAACACTGAACCATGAGCATCAGGCTGGATTCTGTATCTACTGGCCAGGAATGACTTCTGAATCTCAGCAAGCACTCCAAATCCTGCTTTCCTGGATTCATGCAATCTACTGAAATATGCATTTGGAAGTTAATCAAGACATAAAAGTACCAGAATCCTTTTAATTGAATTAAAATGTCTTTCTTTCCACTGTAAGTCATTTCCCAACATCCATATGAGGTGTTTGAAGGCACAGGCTTTGCATTTCCTCTCTCCTGACCAGGATCAAGGAGCTGGGTTTAAAAGTGTTCTGGATGTTTGGAACAACAGCACAACCTGCTGGACACGTGTTCTAGAGCCATTTCTGACTCAGCTGCCAGACTTTGGAGATGGAGTTTCTCCCCTAATCTACACACTCCTTTCTCAATTCATTTATGAACTCGTTTGCTCACCAGAACGTGCACAATTTCCACCGGGAGCACAAGCACATCATATGCTGCATGAGTGCTGCTTCTATAGTATGTGTGTATGTACAGAGAATTAATAGCTGTGATGCATAAAGGGTTTAGGAGAGTGTAGGGGACTGTCCCTTTCCATGGCTTGAAAGTAGGGATTAAAATCCTGACAAACACACAGCCTTTCTCCATAGCTCCAGAATAAAGATCCTGAAGAAGCAGGGCAGCCCAGCCTGGGTCATGCGTCATCTCAATGGTAACAGAGCACTGGTGTCCTCCAAAGCCAGTCCCTCAAAGGACAGCTACAAATTAATCAAGAGCCATAGATTCTTTATGCTCTAATCTCCTCCTGGAAATTTATCCAAAAAGAAACATTGAAACATTACAGTCTGAGGAGATGGCTTACCTGATGTGGTGGTTTGATTCAGGTGTCCCCCATAAACTTAGGTGTTCTGAATGCTAGGTTCCCAGCTGATGGATATTTGGGAATTAATGCCTCCTGGAGGGGGTGTATTGTTGGGGGTGGGCTTATGGGCTTTATAGCCAGTTTCCCCATGCCAGTGTTTGGCACACCCTCCTGTTGCTGTAGTCCACCTTATGTTGGCCAGGGGGTGATGTCCACCCTCTGCTCATGCCATCGTTTTCCCCTGCCATCGTGGAGCTTCCCCTCGAGCCTGTAAGCCAAAATAAATCTCTTTTTCCCAGAAGCTGCTCTTGGTTGGGTGATTTCTAACAGCAATGCAACCCAGACTGCAACACCTGATAAGAGTACTTGCTGTGTAAGCATAAGGCCCTGAGTTTGATTCTTATGACCCACATTAAAAATACTGGGCATGGCAGTACATACCTGTGACCTCATTGCTGGTGGGGATGGGAGTAAGAAGACTGAAGCCAGCCTAACTAGAAAACCAGGAGCTCCAGGTTCAATATGTCTCCGAGAAATAAGATGGAAGAACCATGGAGGAAGACATCCGATCTCTTCCCTGGGCCTCTGCACACCTACACATCTGCACACACATATGGATATGGCACAGGCATGCTCATACACCATACATACTACACACACACACACCAAAAAGTAAATTAAAATAATAGAAGCATTCTAGAAAGGAGTGGGAGGAGGTGTGTCTTAAAAGCTATTACACTGGCATTGATGCTGTACAAATAAGAAAACAAATGCATTAAAACTGTGGGGTAAAAATATCACCACAGGCCTCAACATGACTACATAGGAAGCAGTTGCTAATAATACGTCTTCCTGCTAACCAGGAGGAAAAGCAGAATATAAACTTCAGGGTATATTTTATTGCAATAATGTAAAAAAGTATAAGAAAACAAAGATTGAGTGATAAATATCCAAATTAAAATAATAAGTGCTTGCACCCTGGAGTCACTGTGTCTGACTTTTAGTCAGACTTCCCCACATCTCAGAAGTGGCCCAGGCTCTCATTAGGGCACTGGAACCACCTCATACACCCTCCACACATTGGTCTTCATAGAACTTTGCTAGTTCTGTTAGTCTGAAGCAGTACTGTAATCTCATTTCACTTGACATCTTTCTAATATCAATGGATTTGATCATCATTTGAATTCTCTATGATTTACAGTGTTGTTTTGTTTTTTTTTTTTTTAAGTAGATTGGCCTCTTTAGGCTTTTCTCTTCCACAAATTTCTTTTTCCCATTTCCCCACCCAGATGTCTTTCCTCATTTTTAGTACGATTCCTGCCACTGTCTCCTGGTCAAAGCTGGTGAGAGGCTACCCAGACTGAAGGGGTAAAAAGCACTCACTCCTGGACCTAGATGTGGCAGTCACATTGCAAGGGAATGTGTAGGCGAGGAGGGAAAACTCATCTTTTCCTAATAAAAATACAAAGGGTCAGACAGAGCCTGAGTGCATAATTTAGAAATATACAGATTTCTGCATGGATGAAGTTCTCAGGTTTCTAGGACATATCTGTAAAACTGCAGCATTCCCACCACCCCTGGCTATCCTTTCCTCCCATTTGTTGACTCTTTCAACTAGGGTTTGGGGTGAAAGTCATTTTCAAAGCTGAAACTAATCTCTAAGAACAATAAACCCCTTTCTCATGATAGTTTTTCTACTTTTTATTTCCAAAACCCTTCCATTGGCTTCAAGGTAAAAGACGTTGACTTTAGCTCTAATTCAACTGTACTTTTCCTAGAAAAGGATGATCCCTCCTCCTTCAAAATGTTTAATTATTGGGTTTTAAAATATAAAATGTGGATAATGACTATTCCTCAAATAATACCTAGATAGTGGAGGTGTTTCTAGAATTTGAAATGTTGGGAGATGTATGGAATGCCACTAACTTCTCACCAATCATGAATAGAGTTTATTCCCAGTCCTAATTTCTATATTCTGTGTTCTTTGGCAAGAATCTTTTTTATTTTTAATTTAAGAGAGACAGACATAGAGAAAAAGAGGCAGATAGGTAGGGAGAGAATTGTCTTGCCAGGGCCTCCAGACACTGCAAACTCGAGATACATGCATCCCCTTGTGCATCTGGCTTATGTGGCCCTGGGAAATTGAGCCTTGAACCGGTGTTCCCAGGCTTCACAGGCAAGCACTTAACTGCTAACTCATCTCTCCAGCCCCTTGGCAAGAATCTTGGAGGTCAGATTAGGCAGAATCCTCCTGGTCCCTGGCTATAAATCCCCGCTCTTCCACCTTGTGTTGGGATTTGAGACCAACATCTTGCTCACTGCAAACCTCCGTTGCATGTCTGCAATGATGTGGTCTCCATAATGGCCACAGTCCTAAATCAGCCCTGTAATGCTTACAAACGCCAGGAAGATGCCAACACACCTCCCAGGGAAGGTATCTCAAAGCAAACCTTCCACTTCCACTTTCACTTCTCACACTTTGAGGCCTGGATTAACCAAGCACCTAAAGATAAGGTGGATCTTAACTTTGTTTATATGCAAGTAAATAAAGGGATGTGAGTGCAAGCTATCATTCCAGACTAGAGATCATGAGAAGGGACTAAAAGATGGTAAGAAGGAGAGAAAGAACAAAAGGAAACATACAGTACTACAGAAAGGAGGCTAAATTTGTGGCCAAGAGGGGCAGGGAAGAGAAGAGAGAAAGGAAACAAAAAGTGTTTGAAACACCATAATGAACTCTAGCTCTTTGTATGATAATAAAAACAATTTAAAAAAAAAAAAAGCTTGAGAAAAGCACGTGTGGGGGGGGGGTAGTTTGTGTGGGGCATATGTCCTCCACTATTTCAATAGAACACACACACACACACACACACACACACACACACACACACCACGGCTACAAGGGCTTAACTGAACTTACTTTCAGCAGCCATAAGACACTGACCACTTTGAGCGCGGGGTGACAAACCCACTGGCAGTGCTTTTCAGCCCTTAGGTTACAGAATCGCCCAGAAGATGATTTTGCCTGGGACGCCCCCAAGAAGAATCTGTCCGCCCTTCCCTGGTAGCAACTTGGCATGAGGCTCAGGTCAAGCCTCCCGCGCCGGAAACCTCCCCGCGGGGGGCGACGGGCAGGGGAAGGGGCGGTCGCCGGCGCCGGCGCTGGAGGTGGGGCGGCGCGGAGGATGCACGCGGGGCTCCTGGGGCTCTCCGCCCTGCTGCAGGCGGCCGAGCGAAGCGCGCGTGAGTGCAGTGCAGCCCCTCCAACACCCCACTCCTGGGTGCACCTGCCACCTTTCATCCCGCGGGCGCAAGCATGGTGGCCGCCCTGCTGACCAGCAGGGTGCTTAACGGATGCAAGATGCATGATCCCGCGAGGATGCACGGCCCTTCCCTCTTGCCTCCACCCTGCACAACCCTCTTCCCCAGGATGCATGATACCCTAAGGGGGCAGGATCCTCCCTATCACCCTTCCCTGCACGAAATTCTCCCCCTCCAGCATGCGCGCTACAAAGGACCCTGGCTCTCCCACCATCTTCACCGGCTGGGAAGCTACTGGCGAGCCAAAGCAGGGGAGGGGTGTCCCAAAAGACAAGGACTGCCCTTTGGGGCTTAGGACGAGGTCAGACAGCGGGTACAGGGGACACCTCAGTCCTGCGGGGAGCACTGCCCTGGGAGCGGAGTCTGAGGTACACGGCCATATTTTTCGCGCCTTTCGCGTTTGAACTGGTAAATCCGGGTGCCCAGGAAAAATTACTCCGCCCACTTCCGCCACTTTCGCTGCCGACCAGTCTAACCAGACCATCCGGGGAGGGGTAAGGGGAGGCTCCAGCCCGAAGGGCCCACGTCCGCTCCGTGACACTTTACCTCTTCTTTGCACCACGTCCCTTCACATCCCCTCACCCCCGCGCAGTGTTCCCAAGTTGCAGGGCGGAGCCGTCTTCCCTAGAAGCTCCAGGGCCCCAGTGCTCTGACCTAGAAGGGCTGAGACCTGCCAGGGAGGGCGTGGTTGCCGTAATGTTTATTTATCAGGATTCTTGGGGCATAAGGAAGCTGGACAGAACGTGGGACCAAGGAAGGAATAGGGGCTTCTCAGCACTGATCTGCTCAGCCCAGAGCTCTTAGGACTTCCAGCTGGGATTCACGGCACTGAATGCTTATGCCCGTAGCTATGTTCAGTGTTAATATTGGAAAACTCAAATAGTGTGAAAAGATCTCCCGGTACTTCTGTGTCTGGCAGGGCATCCTTGATCCATTGTCCTTGTACACAATACAGAAGGGAGTGGTGCCACCATAGGTTTCTTGCTGAAAAGCCAGGGATACTGTCATAAGCCATTAGGAAGGCTGAGGCAGAAAGATGGCAAGTTCAATGCCAGCTACAGTCACTTAGCAAGAAAGTGTCTCAAAATAAAAAAGTAAAAAGCAGGCTGGGAATCCATGGCTCAGTGGTAAGACACATGCTTAGCATGCACAAGATTCTGGGTTCAATACTCAGTAAGGCACAAGAAAGAGCAGGCCAACCTAACACAGAATGAACTGTGACAAGACAAGGCAGCCAGCCCTAGCAGGGAGCAACAGTGCATTCAAAGCAAGTGATCATTGAGCGGGGCGGATGGCGTCCTGCATGTTGCAGAACCCACATCACCAAACCGTCCCTGAGATGAGAGTTCACCCGTATGGCACATGTGAATAATCCAACGGTTCCTTTTTTACTTTACTTTATTTGGGGGGAGGGGTGTGTGCGTGTGTGTATGCACATGTAGTGCCCTGTACGCTTGACTCAGCTTGGTATGCTTTCCTGCAGTGGCTACAGGGGAACAGCAGGGGTCCTCCTTCATCAGTCTTCCACCCATCTGTACGTGAGCCAGGGTCTCTCCCTGATCCCAGGGCTGGCTGTTTTTGTGTGAGCTCTGGCAATTCTCTAGTCTCTGCTCCCCACAGGACTGGGGCTACATGTGTATGACCATGCCCAACTGTTTACGTGGGTCCCAAGGACGGAACTCAAGTGGTCTCTCAGTCCTCTTCAGGTCTTCGGTCCTGCACAGGAAGTACTCTTAACAGCCGAGCTATATCTCCAGCCCGAAGGAACTCCTTTTTACAATCAAACCTGGACGTGTTCATATCTGTCCCTACCGCCAGGGCGCCCCGCTGGTGCACCTTGCTGGTGGTAAAGAAAGGATGTTGTGTTGGTTGGTAAGGTTAGGTTGTTTTTGCTTTGTTTCATTTTCATTTTCGAGTGTTGTGTAGTGTGGGTACATGTGTGTGTGCATGTAAAGGCCAGATTGGTATTGGTGTCTTCCTCCAGCACTCTCCTTGACTTACTGAGGTAGAACCTCTCACATGAGCCCAGCGCTCACTGATTCAGCTTGTCTAGCTATTGAGCTTGACCAAGGGATTCCCTGTCTCTGCTTTCCCAGCACTGGGATTACAAGAGGCGTACACACACACACACACACACACACACACACAAAATGTACTTTACACTTAGGTGCTAGGGTTCAGACTTGCTCTCATCGTTTCACAGCAAGTACTTTATCCACTGAGCCATCTCCTCAGTCTCCCCAGCCTCCACTTTAAAGAGAAATGAGACAGTGCAGTGAACAGAGACAAGAGGACACAGGAGAGGCTCAGGAAATTCACTTGTCCTATAGGGCAGGAGGCAGGACACACCACATAGTCTCACATTAGGAAGCACACTTGATAAGGAGCCAAAGGAAGTAGGGACAGGAGCTTTTTGGGGGGTGTCCTTGGACAGGCAGGCAGGCCAGGGTAGACAGTTTGAGAGGGGCTTGTCTCTGTGGGATTTGGGCTATAGGTCCCCAGTCACCTGGCCCTGGGATGGATAAGTCAGAGGAGTGCTACTTCACCAGGCAAGTAGGCCTGAGAACAGAGGAAGCTCTGGGTTGGATAGTTGTGTGTCCCAGGTGTTTGGGAGAGAGGGGTTGTGTTGCCTGTAGGAGAGCACAGTATCTCTGCCATAAGAAAGATTTGCTAGATGTCAACACATTGTAACATAGAAAACAAAGACTTTACAATATGATTTCCCAGCTTCTCTCCATCCTTTCAACAGACAACTTGTTCTTTTTTTTCTCTCTCTCTCCCTCCTCCCAGGCCTCTGCACCATAGTTTATTACTTCACCACAGGACACCTGTTCTGGGGATGGCTGACCCTTTCTGTCCTTCTGCCTGGATTCTTGGTCCAGGCCCTGAGCTATCTGTGGTTCCGAGCAGATGGGCAACTGGGACGCTGGTGGTTAGTAATGCTGCATCTCCTACAGCTGGGCATCTGGAAGCGGTAAGAACAGCTTTCCCCTTCCTCCTCCAGACCATTTAACAGCACCTCCAACCTTAGTCCAGGAAGGTGGCATAGTTTTCATTAATGCAGACTAAACAGTAAAGCCCACATGGTGGCATTTTCCTTATGCTTTTGTGGAAGGAAAAGTGATTTGAAGTGGTCAGTTTGTGTATAAAAGGCATCCAGATATATGCCAGTCTGGTGCTGGAGGCTTACCTGTACTCACAAATTATCTCTGAAGGTAAGGTGTTATTTCTACCTGGAGTACCTGCCTGGAGCAGTGAGTTTGTACAAACAGCACATTTCAGCACTTGACTCTCTTATAATCTCATAGGGTTGAAGAGAGTTTTATAAAAAGAGAATAAATCTGGAATCAGATTAATGAAGCCTATAGCTCAGGTACTTATTAAACCTCAGGTGATCAGAGTTTGAAGGGCATTCAAGGAGCCATAGCCAACTGCTGCTCTTTTCCCCCACCCATTGTGGACCCAGGTTGGAGTAGAAGAGATTCTGCAACTTCCCTAGCCTCATGCCCCCCAGAGCAGGGCTTTCATTGTCTCAGGGAACCAAGAACCCACTTGTGGTGGCAGAAGTTTCTCCCAAGCTATGCCTATGTCTAGGCTGAGTGTTCCTCTGAAAGGACAGGTCTGTTCTGCTAGTGGGAAATAGTAGACATCTTCATAGGACTGAGGACTGCCATCCTCCTACCTCTCTGTCAGTCCCTAGTCAGGCAGTCAGTCTACAGGGTGAAATCTCAAGGACAGACAGCATCTTAAAAGAGTGGACCAGGGCTGGAGAGATTTCTCAGTAGTTAAGAGAGGGGCTCTCCGGCCCACATAACCCACGTAAACAGCTGGATGTGGCCACATGCCTTTAACCACAGTTCTACAAGGGAGAGCAGAAACCAGGGAATCGCGAGGCTAGGGAAAAAACCATAAGCTCCAGTTTCAAATAAGAGACTCCAGCTCAAATAAGAATGGTGGAGAGCTGGCTTAGTGGTTAAGGCGTTTGGCTGTACAGCCTAAGAACTCATGTTTGATTCCCCAGTACCCACGTAAGACAGATGCACAAGGTGGCGTATGTGTCTGCAGTCTGTTTGCAGTGGCTAGAAGCCCTACTGTGCCCATTCTCTCTCTCTCTCTCTTCCTTTTTGTCTCTCTCACTCTCTCTGAAAGAAAGAAAGGAAGGAAGAAAGAAAGAAAGAAAGAAAGAAAGAAAGAAAGAAAGAAAGAAAGAGGGATGGAGGGAGGGAAAAGAATAAGAAGGAAGGAAGGGAAAGAAGGGAAGAAAGGAAGAAAGAAAGAGTGGAAGAGCAATGGAACAGGATGCCTATGATCTTCTGTTCAAGCCACTTCAGGCAAGAGCCCCCATAGCAGACAAACGCATGGGATGCTACAACGGCACATACACATGCCTACATCACACCATATCAATGGCATACACACAAGCAAAAAGACAGAAACAGAAAAAAACAAGTGAGCCAACTTCAGCATAAATATTTATGGTTCGAAAAGAGAATTAGACAATTTATTCACTAGAGGGGATCATTCCTAATTATTATCAGGTGAATACACCTTCCAGAGATCTAGGAGAGCCCTGGATCCCTGCCCAAGACAGTTCCCTCTTCAAAAGAGTGCTATGATAGCGGCCCCAATCTGATCCTGATTCATGCTGCTGGTATTGACAGTGAGCTGCACCCTCTTGTCTTCCCTTAGGCTCTCAAAATCTTCATACTTGATGCCATAACTTTATGGTACATACTTAAAATTAATATGGATAAATAAAGAAAGAAATGAGGGAAAAACAGAATGTGTAGTTTATTTTAAAAAGTCAAAGGCCTGTAGAGATGGCTTGGCAGTTAACGGTGCTTCCTTGCAAAGCCTGACTACACAGAGTAGGTTCCCCAGTACCCATGTAAAGCCAAATGTGGGCTGGAGAGATGGCTTAGCAGTTAAGTGCTTGCCTGTGAAGCCTAAGGACCCCAGCTCGAGGCTCGATTCCCCAGGACCCATGTTAGCCAGATGCACAAGGGGGAGCATGTGTCTGGAGTTCGTTTGCAGTGGCTGGATTTCCTGGCATGCCCATTCTATCTCTCTCTATCTGCCTCTTGCTTTCTGTCTGTACCTCTCAAATAAATAAATAAAACCAGATATACAAAGTGGCACATGCATCTGGAGTTCATTTGCAGTGGCAGTAGGCCATGGCATGCCCATACTCACTCCTTTTGTCTTCTCCGCTCTCTTTCTCTCAAATAAATAATATTTTTCAAAGAGAAGTTAAGGTGACAGTAAACATAATGTATAATTTTTAGATGACAAAAATATTTAAATAAAGAAAATTTAGGGAAGGGGACAAAATGTTCCAACAGGAGATAAAGCCAGAATGTAGTTTTTAGAAACAGGCCACAGATTTGCCTCTCAGCTTCCTGACAGTCCACGCCAGCACGTAACTCTGTAGTGTTTCTGAGATCACAAATTAGCCAAAGCAAAGAAATCTATCTCCTTAGGAAAAATTTTTTTAAGTTAAAAATACTTTCTCACTCTGAAATTAGCACAGGCCTCTCAAAATCCTGTTGGCATTGTTTGTTTGTTTGTTTTGTTTTTCAGGGTAGGGTCTCACTCTGGTCCAGGCTTACCTGGAATTGACTAAGTAGTCTCAGTGTGGCCTCGAACTCACGGCGATCCTCCTACCTCTGCCTCCCGAGTGCTGGGATTAAAGGCATGCACCACCATGCCCGGCCTGTTGACATTAAAGCAAATCTTTTTCAAAATGCAGTTTGGTAAAAAGCACCTGTAGGGGGAACCAAAACTGTTGTGTTTTGAACAATCCTGAACTTGCAAAACAAATCACTAGCATTAAGTAACTTGTCATGAAATGCAGAAGAGTCTACTAACAATAGGAAGATCAATACCACATAAACTTCCTGAGGTAGGGTTGCTTATTTTACAATGTAAGGATTTAAAACACTGGTGTATTCCCTAATTCCAAGTCATAGAGACTGTATTAATGTTAAATTAATGTTCAAGAGGGCCTGACATTAGTGATAACTTGATTAAACAAAGGTACATATTCCTTCTATTTTAATGTTTTGTTTCCATTCTAATGATATATGGTATGAGTATTTTTGATGTTTATTAAGCCTGTAAATCCATTAAGAACCTTACCACAAGAGGATGTAAACTTACAAAACTTTTCCTCAGCATGCATCTCAACTTTGCAGTATTTCTGTTTTAAATTAATTAATTTATTTATTTATTTATTTGGGGTGGGGGGCTTGTAAGACAGAGAGAGAGGGGGAGACAAGCATGTCACAGCATGCATGTGGAGAGCTGAGGACAACGTTTGAGTTGGTCCTCTGCCACCTCTTTTAAGGCAGGGTCTCTCGTTGTTCTCTAGGTGCTTCTGGGAAGTTCTCCTGTCTCTGTCTCCCTTCTTGCTGTAGCAGCAGTGAGGTTACAGCAGCCAGACACAACTTCTGGCTTTTACTTGGTGCCCAAGGATCTGAGCTCAAGTTCTCAGAGTTGTGCAACCAGCACTTTATCCAGCGCCATCTTTTCAGCCCAGGAATATTTTCTTTAGCAGATGCTAAAAATTCAGAAAAGTAAAGTTGAGGCAAATTTTAAGGGCATTTAAGACCAGCTTAGCATGGGTAGTAAGAATTTAATATTTAAGGGTGTATGAACCATATCCTTCATCCATCCTTGAGCTGTTGGCTAGCTCAGCTCTTATTATCTCCAATAATATTTAAATGAAGAGAAGAATCGCTTCTCCAAGTGTGGGTCCAAGACAGGCTAGTCTCCTTGTGGTGGATATGCTTGGCTTTTTACTTAACCTGTTAATGAGGAAAGATGAGAACTTTCTGAGAAACTTAATTCTGAAGACCTGAGTTAGGTTAGGTCATTTATAAAGCCTCAGTTTATAGCATAGGCTGCTCTTAATACAAAACGGAATCTTGGACCATCACCAGCACAGCTCAGCATGCTGGGTATCTATTCACTCATATTTAATCATTTCTATGTGCCCTAAGGGACTGTGGACACACATAATTAAGTTCAGTCTCGGAGACTGACTTAGGAACAAAGCCTAAAACAGTGTTGTCAGGACAAAGAGAAGAGTGCTGGGGGTGCCTGGGGGTCATCATCATGGTCTAGGAACTTATGAAATACACATATTTTGGGGCTGCAGAGATGACTTAGCTATGCAGACCACTCACGCACAAGCATGAGGTCTTGAGAGGGCCTGAAACTGCCCAAGCTTGAATCTCCAGATTCCACAAAAAAACAGCTGGGCATGGCAGTGTGTGCCTGTAACCTCAGTCCTACAAAGGGGAGCAGAGATGAGAAAGACTCCCAGGATTGGGGGGGCAGGTAGGGGGACAGTAAGCTCTACTACCAGTAAGAGACTCCTTCTCAAATAAGAACAGGCAGAAGAGTGATGGAGCTGAACACCTAACATTCTACTCCAGCCACCACAGACAACTGTCCTCTACCACAGACGAGTACATGGGTTGCTACAAGGGCATATAAATGCACATATACCACACACACACACACAGAGAAGCACTATCACAGCAGACTTCTCATGTTTTTCCAAATTCTTGGGGTATGGCAGGTCTACCCTGAGTCTGAGCAGATCTCCAGGGGATCCTGGCACTTCCCAGATGCCCCTGGTCTCAGGCAGTGTTGGTACTTCTGACATTGGACATTACAGGGGCCCTGCAATGGTATGCAGGCTATCAGGGATGGTGTGCTTGGAAAGTAAGGAGGGGTTTCGGAATACAGTAAGTTCTAGAAGAGAGGAATGTGCCAAGACGAAAGCTCTGGATGGCAGATGGATGTGGATACTGGATTAAGGAGCTGGCTTATGCACTGCAGGTATTGGAGACCCAGAGGATGGGGCAAAGTAGCTCCATGGACAAATCAGGCCCTTAGAGAGAGTCGGGTACAGTAGGCCTACAAGCCAGGGCAGAGTCTTTGAATAGGTGGAGTGCATGTCAGGACCTAGTGACATACCCACACACCTTTCACCTCACCTCAGCTTTCCTAGGCACTTCCCCTGGAAAAACAACTCCCTGTGTTCTCAGCCCGAATTTCTCTCTCCATAGTGAGGTCCTGGTGCCCCAATTCAGAAGACCTAGCCAAGGGCTAGGGCAATGCCTTCATGGATAAGGCACTCACTGATCAAGGAGGAGTATCAGAGTGTGATCTCCAGACCCCATGTAAAAGCTGAAGCCATGACGGGCTTCTGTAACCCAGCACACTGACTCTGATGGTGAGATGGGAAACAGAGACAGGACAATTTTCCAGAAGCTCATGACAAGCATGGCAAAAACAGCACAGAGAGAGTCCAAAACAAGAACACCTTCCTCAAAGAGGTAGACAAGTGAGGATCAATCTCAATGTTATTCTCTGACCTCTATACAGGGACCATCATGCACATGCCTGAACTCACATATGAACACACACAATATAAATAATAAAATAAAAATTTGAAAAGAAGAAAAGAACCTAGCCACACTCCCATTCATCCTCACTTCTTGTAAAGGAAGCTGGTGATTTGGCCTCAGAGATTGTCTTCCTGCCTGGCTCCAGCTTTGGGTTTCCCCAGCTCTTGCACTGTTACATGGACCCCATTCCATTGGCCCTGTTCTAGCCCACTAACCACACCATGGTCACCTTAGCTTTCTGTCCACAGCTTTCCCATTGTCCTCTCCAGGAAGCCCTCCCTGACCACCTTGCTCTTTCTCATGAGGGTTCCATTCCACCTCTACCTAAGATGCCCTTCTGATACATTTTCCTTTATTTTAAGCATCTTTATGTGCATGTTTTCTTTCTACAACTGAAACCCAGGCATCTAAAGGACATCTTTTTGTTTTTAATTCCTCTGTTGTCTGTAACAAGTCAAAGCCCAATAACACATATTGAACCAAACAAGCTCCTGGGATTGGGGAGCAGGGGAAGAGGAAACTACCCCACTGAGGACAAATGACTCAAGACTAAAAGGAAAACTGTAGTCCGCCTTCATATTTCATGTTGTTTCTTAACATTAAGTTGGTGTCAGGCATGATGACTTCAAAGACCCACTAAAAAAATCAGTCCTCTCCAGGATGCAAATGATGAAAAAGGAAAATTATTTTTTCTAAGCATCTTTGCTGAGCCCTCAGCACCAGGAATGAAGCCATTTCAAAGACGACCCCCGCCCCTCCTGCTTGGACGTGGTGATGTTGGCTGAAGATCAGCCCAGCTTGTCATCTATGGTCTTAGAGCTCTGCTGTGCTGAGTTTCCCAGGCTGCCTTCCAGGTACTCCTGGCTCTGGTTCAGGACTTGCTATCTCTGAACTTAGTTGGGACCTTCATGAAGTACTCTATTCATGTTCTTCCTGATAGTCCTGTCTGCTGTACACACACATCCATTCACATTCACATAAACACATCCATACACATGCACACGTATACATGCATGCCCATGTATGCATGTGCACAATGAAACATGTATTGTGCATTCACTACATGTGTATGTACATTCATTAATGCACCTGCATGTGCCAATGTACTCTATATGTGCATATATGTTCCCATGCAGCACATGTACACATATACTTGTGCACATTGTACATGTGTGACATGTATGTGCACATGCATTGTTTGCCCAATGCTGTGTATGCACGCTCATACATATACATGTGCTATGTGTGTGCACATATATACTCACAAGTACTTGCATGTGTGTGCACTGTATGTGGATACTGACACATGTGCACACATATACACATGAATATATATACATATGTTTGGTGTGTATGTACATATACAAATGTACACATGGATGTATGCATATGCCACATATATACATGGATGCACACATTTGACCCATATCCCAAACGCAGCATACATGCCCCTCCTAAATTCATTTTTCTAAAGCAAAAGCCAACTCCCATAGGAAGAAATTGAGGACCCTGATGTCCCTAAATGAAATCACATCAGCCCTCAGCTTCCCTGACCCATCCCAGCCACCTGAGTCTCTTTCACCTCCTAGTGAGGCCCTGAGACCCTTCCCCTTCCCCATCTGCTCTTGGGGGTTCCCAGTCTCAGGGTGCCAAGACTTCTACACTCTGAAGCTGAAGATGGTTTCCTCATCTCTGTACTCTAAAGTGCTGACTTGTCCATTACATTTCAGCTGACTTTCTGGAAAATTCCCATTCCAGGAGACTCTGAGTGGGGATATAGGTCAGGTTATGAGCATCCTTTGCGAGGCTCAGCTTGGTTCCCTTGCCCTGCAGCAACTCCACCCTCTCCTTCCTCAAGGCTTCCAGTTGTGGGGACAGTGATCCACAGCAGTCTTGCTGAGCACATGAGGTTCAGGGCACCGTGTTTGAACTGACATCTGCATCTCAGAGCCAGAACCTGGCAGCACCCCAATCTCCAGATGGCACTGTTGGATACAGAGGATACCTTGAGAATGAGAATGATGATTGCCTCTGTATAAAAGAGGATGTCGTGTGGAGGCTTTCACATCCAGCTTTGTGTCATGGCGCTTTTGGCTCTTCTGCAGGCACTGGGACACTGCGACCTCTCTGTGGCAGGGAGGAGAGACTCCCCGCTGGGGACAGCTGTGGCTGCAGGAGGCTGACCTGTTAGCCCTCCGGCTCCTGGAGGCCCTGCTGCAAACTGTGCCCCACCTGCTGCTTCAGGCCTATGTTTTCCTAGCCTCTGACTTCACAGACATTGTGCCGGGTAGGTAACTTTCAAAATGGGGCTTAATCTGGCCTCTTCCCAGGGGACAAGAGCATGTGCTTGGGCTCATAAGGCCTGGTGTTTCCTTTAATAATTCCCCTGCTTGAGAGAGTTAGGGCACCCCATGCTCACTAACTCAAAGTAGGGTTACAGTTGGCATTTGCTTAGGGACTGGGAGTTCACAGAGAGCTGACTTTGGGATTGGTGTCTAAGATCAATCTATAAGACACAAATTGAGCACGCACTTTAAAACACCTTGGGAGAGCTGATTCTCAGGAAAATCAGTTTATCCATCCCTCCTGTGTCTGTTCCCATCGCAACTGGTGCTTGTACCCAGGAGCCCTGTGGAAAGCACAGCTGAGACAACTTGCAAATGCTTTTCCAACTCCCATTCTACCCAGCGCCCTGCATTATCCTAGTATTTTTTTCTCTTTCTTTCTCTCCCTCCTTACTTTCCTCCTCCTCCTTCTCACCTTCTTCTTTTCTCCTCTTTCCTCTTTTTTCCTCTTTCCCACTTGTACTCGTGTAAACTAAATTCTCAGAAGATGTGGCTGCATACATCTGGATATTGCACAATATGCATATGTTCGTGTGCCACGTATTTGAGCATATGGTTCATGTGTGTGTGCATACACCTGTACACACATGCTCACATGCACATATGTATTTGCTACACATATATGTGCAGACACACGTGCATATGTATTCACAGATCCTGTGTATTCTTCCATTCTATGATTGAAATTCCCTCATGTGGAGGCTGAAGAGATGGCTTAGTTGTTCAGGTGCTTCCTTGAAAAGCCACAAGACCCAGGTTCAACTCTCCAGATACAAGCCAGATAAATAAAAGGTGGCACATGCATCTGGAGTTCATTTGCAGCAGCAGGATGTCCTGGAATGCTCATTCTCTCTCTTTCTCTCTCAAATAAATAAATACAAGTAAAATATTTTTAAAAGACATCCCTCATGGGCTGGAGAGATGGCTTAGTGGTTAAGCGCTTGCCTGTGAAGCCTAAGGACCCCGGTTCGAGGCTCGGTTTCCCAGGTCCCACGTTAGCCAGATGCACAAGGGGGCGCACACGTCTGGAGTTCGTTTGCAGAGGCTGGAGGCCCTGGCGCGCCCATTCTCTCTCTCTCCCTCTATCTGTCTTTCTCTCTGTGTCTGTCGCTCTCAAATAAATAAATAATTTAAAAAAAAAGACATCCCTCATGTTGGATGAACAGCAAAGTACACTTGAGTAGAGCCATGCTTAGGGCTCTGTAGGACCTGCTACTTGTAGACAGAGTTTAGACCACACAGATTAGAGGCCCAGGGCCTGGGACTTTTTCAAGGGCATAGAAAGGGCATTCCAGCCCTTTTGCTGGGAAAGGGCATTGAGGACACTGGGCAGTAGAAACATTCCCTGCCCCTCCTGTGTAAGCATGACTGCTTTTTACAGAGTTACTATGTTACCTAACAGAAAGGAACTAGGTCAGTAATACACCCTGGTGAGCTGGATTTCAATAAGAATTTAGGGCTAGAGAGATGGCTTAGCGGTTAAGCGCTTGCCTGTGAAGCCTAAGGACCCCGGTTCGAGGCTCGGTTCCCCAGGTCCCACGTTAGCCAGATGCACAAGGGGGCGCACACATCTGGAGTTCGTTTGCAGAGGCTGGAAGCCCTGGCGCGCCCATTCTCTCTCTCTCTCCCTCTATCTGTCTTTCTCTCTGTGTCTGTCGCTCTCAAATAAATAAATTAATTAATTAATTTAAAAAATATTTTAAAAAATAAGAATTTAAATGTCCTAACAAAGAATTGGTAAGAGTAACTCTTTGCATGTATGCTTTGTTCAATTCCCAGGGGTCAGTACCCTGCTGTCCTGGTCCTCACTGTCCTGGACCCTTGTGTCCTACACCCACTTCCTGGGTGTCATGAAGCTGGGCCACTACAAGATGCTCTGGGCTGCCCTCTTGAGCCAGCAGCTCTGGAGGATGGGCATGCTGGGGACCCGTGTGCTGAGCCTGGTGCTGTTCTGCAAAGTTTACCGTGTGTGGGTTTTGGTGGTTGGAGGTAAGTGGAGCTTATTCCCTGAACACTTGATGCATAAAAACCATCCCAGAACCAACTCCATCACAGTCACCACTCCTGTTCCCCAGTCCAGGTCTGTCTCCAGCTGGGCTCAGCAGAGACTCTTTGCCGAGATCCTCCCACAGCCACGCAGGAGAGCAAGCCTCTGGGTTCCCAGGAGGCCTCAGCAGGCTAGGGACATGGACATGGCCTCTCTTCAGCACAGTGTCCTAGACACACCTTTGGCAGCCGAGGATTCCAAGAGCATGGAAACAGAAAGTGCCAGACCTCTTAAAAGACAGACCTCAAGCATACTCAGCCTTTTGCTCTGGCTGTGCTGTGCCCATCAGAGCAGTCCTGGGCCACTCAGATCAATGAGCACAGTGATCCTGACCTCCATGGGTGTGCAGCCCAGGCAGGAAGAGAGGCTTGCTCGTTCTTTGGCAATACACTACCATAAGATAGGCACCCCAGACACAAAAGTCTGTTCTACATCATAGGTTGAATCCTTCCTCTAGAAAAGCTGTCACACACAGGAGAGAGGGAGGTATGAGTCTAATGGCCCTGACCACACAGGAGGGAGGTATGGGACCTATGGCCCTGAGCCTGAACAAAAATACACAGTATATATGTGATGCTGTTTATTACCTCCAAAGCCCTCTGCTTCCTTTGAATATTGGACATTGTCTGGGCTTCAAGTAGGACAGTTCTACAGAACCCCAGCCTTCTCTTAGCCCAGAGGCACAGATAGAAGTGATGACCGGGACTCTGTCTGGCCTTGCAGTCTCCTGAATGGGGCTTGTGTGTTCCTGCCAAGGACAGCATTCTCCTCTGGTCATCAGTGAATGCACTTTGCGAGAAGGAACAGTGTACTCTTGTTTTAAGAGAACTGGGGACATTGAGAAATATTTGGCCCTTGGCCCCAGAGCAAATGTTTAATACAGTTATTGGCAGAAAAGAACATTTTCAGAGGAGGGGGAAAAAAAACCTGTGTTCCTTAAAAGAAATTAATTGCATTTTATTCATCCATTTTAAAATCCAGCTTGTGTTCCAGAATATTATGCTTCTTAAAATATAAGAATAAAACCTCTAGCTGGACCACATGAAGTACTTCCCTTTGGGTGTGGAGATTTTGGCTTATATAGCAACACTCTAAAAGGAACAGATAATTTTATAACTGCCATGTTAAGCACTTTCTGGAAGTAGATGAGCCCTGCTACGTAATGCCTGGTGCATGTTACTGAAGGCAGTCTCTGTTTCCTCTTCTCCAAAGTAGGTCAAATGCCCTCTGTCCAATGCTCCGGGGGGCGGGATAAGACATGCAAAAAACACAAGGGATGGCCCTTGATTCTCTTCTGGGTCTTAATGTTTTTTGGGGGGTGTTCAATTCTTCCCTGCTCCACAATGTCCCCAGGTGCCCATTGGCTGGTGATGACCTTCTGGCTTGTAGCCCAGCAAAGTGACATTGTGGAGAGTACTAGCCACTGGAGGCTGTTCAACGTGCTTGTGGGGGCCGTGTATATCCTCTGCTACCTCAACTTCTGGGACAGCCCTTCCAGAAGCAGGATGGCCAGCTTCTACTTGGCAAGTGGTGGTGGTGGTTTTCTTTCATCCTAGTGGGGTGGGAAGTGGGTACACACATGCATGTGTGCATGCACACTTATCGTATCGAAGTAGCCTAATGTGTAAGGAGAAATCCTAAAGAACCATGACAAGCTTTGAAATTAATAACCTAACATCCATCTGTTAGCACATCATCACTGTGGCAACGATGGAGGTGTATATGGTAGCATCTTCTCTATGTTATCCACTAGGCATAATGGTAATTTAGCTGGGCTATGTCACATGCATTGTAGCCTTGATAACCAATTGCTTTTATTAGCATTATAGCAAATACCTTCCCATTGCTGGGACAAAGCACATGACCAGAAATAGCTAGTGGAAGGAAGTGTGTATTTCAGCTTAGTCTCAAAGGGAAGTTTCATCATGGTAGGGAAAGCATGGCAGAGCAGGAGCTGGACATCACACCTTGTCACATCAGCTGGAAGGAAACAGCAAAAGTGGGCTCCTAGGGCTAGAGAGATGGCTTAGCAGTTAAGGCACTTGTCTCTGAAGCTTAAGGACCCAGGTTCTATTCCCCAGTACATATGTAAGCCAGATGCACATGATGGTACGTACATCTGGAGTGTGCACCCTCTCTCTCTCTCTCTTCTCTCTCAAATAAATAAGTAAATAAAGCATTATTTTTAAAAAAGAGTAAGGGGCTGGAGAGATGGCTTACTGGTTAAGCACTCACCTGCAAAGCCTAAGGACCCTGGTTCGAGGCTCGATTCCCCAGGACCCCATCTTAGCCAGATGCATAAGAGGGTGCATGCATCTGGAGTTCATTTGCAGTGCCTTGGAGGCCCTGGTGTGCCCATTCTCTCTCTCTCTCTCTCTTTCCCTCTCTCTCTCTCCCTCTCCCACTTTCTGTGTCTGCTGCTCTCAAATAAATAAATAAATGAACAAAAAAATTAAAAACAGTATTTTTAAAGAGTAAGCTCCTAGTAGACAAGGGGACTAAACTATAAAGTCCCAAGGTCCATCCCCAGTAACCACCTCCTCAAGCAAGGCTCCACCTCCTAAAGGCTCTACCACTTTCCCAAATTGCCACCAGCTGAGGACCAAATATTCAAAACACACAAGCCTATGGTGGACATTTCAATCAAACCACCACAGGCATTTATCACTGAGTTCCAGCCATGGCATTAGAAACAGTAGTGGACTGATCCTTGTCTTCAGGGTCCTTCTAGTTCAACACAGGAAATTGCTACCCATGTTTTTCAATTCATAGTATTCTTAAGTTTATACCTATATAACCAAAACACAAGGCAGACTATGGATAATGTCAAGAAAGACTCATCTTAGATCTTAGGGGATAATAATAAAATCATCCTAATGATGGCTGAGATGTGAGCTTGCGGACTGTCTTGCTTCACCTGTTCATTTTTTAACATGCTAGAGAGCCTGGCTTACCTTCTATCATCTGCCAGAGGCATGTTTATCTCAACATATACACAGCCCCTGCTACGGTAGAAATAAAGTAAAGACTAGTATGTGAGAAAGCCAGCTATAAGGACCCACATTTACCCAAATCAATGCCACCATTGTGTTCAGAGAAGCAATGCTATTACAGTCCTAGATGAACACCACAGCAAGGGGAGGGCAGAGGCTGTCCAGTCAGGGAAGGCTTTGCAGAGGTAATGCTGGAGCTTTATGTGGAGAGATGAGCTAGGGTTACCTGAAAAGAGGTTGGGAGGGGTCAGAGTACCTCAGGAGAAGAGACGGAGGCAACAATAAAGACCACAGAGCACCAGGGAGCCCGAGTGGTGCTATTAAAGAGACAAAGCTGGGCTGGAGAGATGGCTTAGCAGTTAAGCACTTGCCTGTGAAGCCTAAGGACCCTGGTTCGAGGCTCGGTTCCCCAGGTCCCACGTTAGCCAGATGCACAAGGGGGCGCACGCGTCTGGAGTTCGTTTGCAGTGGCTGGAAGCCCTGGCGCACCCATTCTTTCTCTCTCCCTCTATCTGTCTTTCTCTCTATGTCTGTCACTCTCAAATAAATAAATAAAAATTAAAAAATAAAATAAAATAAAGAGACAAAGCTGAAGAAAGTCGGATTGTCACTGGTCTGTTGTGAAAGGGAAGAAAGTCTCTGGAAAATGAACTCTAATTTGTGCAGAGATGAAAGGGAGTTTTAAGAGAAAAGGGGAGGTGAAATGGGGTTGTTAAGGGGATTGGAGCAAAGTCAGAGAAATGGAAATGCACAAACAGTGGAAATGGTGGGCTTAGGAACTGTCCCACCTGGATTTGCTAGCTGGCCCTTGTCAGGAACAGAAACCGACATCTGGGTCTATAAATGACAGGAAGCAGGGGTCAGTTGAGAACAAGGTGCTCACCAGACTGGGGAGTGACCTTGAAAGCTTATGTTTCAAAGACATGCTCTTGGGACCTTGAGAGGACAATTCTGGGGAGGTGGGAGAGTCATATCTGAAAGGATAGAGAATAGTTCAACCACTACAATGAGAGGTGAGGGTCCTGGTTAGCTCTGAGCAGATTTTTTTTTTTTTTTTTGAGGCAAACCCAACAGACTAGTGCCTTTTTTTATACAAGAGAGACAGACAGACAGAATTGGCACTCCAGAGCATCCAGCCACTGCAATCGAACTCCAGACACGTGTGCCGCCTTGTGTGCATGTGCAACCTTGCTGGCTTGCATCACCTGTGCATCTGGCTTAAGTGGGACCTGGAGAGTCAAACATGGGTCCTTAGGCTTCACAGGCAACCACTTTAATCGCTAGGCTATCTCTCCAACCCTCTCAGAAAGTTTTGACCGGAACAATCAATGAGTTGTCCTGGAAGCTGGAAGCTGGAAGCTTTCTCTGGCAGGAAATTCCATGAGCTACAGTTTCATTCTGGGGTATGGCTTTGAGCTGTTAGAAAGTGTTGGCATCTGTCAATCATCTTAATGTAGAGGTAGATGGAGTCACTTGTGCTGAGAATTTGACATTCTTGCTGGTGATGACTAAGGCCTGGTTAAAAAGGGGTCTCCATTGCATAGCTGGAGTTTGTTAAGAAGACACTGTCAGCAATTGAGGGTACACTGTACTGAAAGACCCTGCAAGCTAGGGCTTAATGGAAAACAGTAGCACCTAAGCTCTTTAAGAGTGTGGACTTGACCCCATATTTAGGATGGTGTAGTTTGTAAGGTCCAATCTGTAGGTGAGAAGGGTCACACTGGCACTGGTATGAGAAACTGTAGAAAAAGAAAGAAGGCAGAGCATGGCTGGACAGGAACATAGTCAGAACCACAAATATGACCAGAAAAATAGGAAGCAGGCAGTGGAGTTGAGAAAAATATAAGAATGGGAACCAACAAGGCCAGATAACTGATGGAAGTGAGAATAAAACAGCAGGTTTTATGTGCTGGGCTACTAAGCAGTGCTCTTTAATGTTGGACACTGCCTGTACACCCATGGGAATGGGGAGAGGGGACATTTTTGGATTTCTAAGCAGTCCCTAATTAAGTTCTAAATTCTTCTCTTGCTTATACTTTGTAGAGTTAAAGTGAAACCAATGAAATGCCATGACAAATCTCAGCATCTCAGATTTATAATTTGGGTTTTCTTCCATATCATATAGTTAAATATACAAATGGCCCCCAACTTAATTATTTTTTTTCACTTTACAATGATACAAAGGTGTACGCATACCACCCTTTTTTGTTTGTTTAATTTCTATGAAGTATTTGAGAAATTGCATGAGTATTCAATATTCAATAGACTTTGCATTAGATGAGTTTGCCCAACTAGGAGCGAATGCATGTTCAGAGCACATTTAGGGCAGACCAGCCTGAGGCAGGATGTTTGGCATATTAGGTACATTAGGCTTATTCTCAAAATAAGGATATTTCCAACTTCCAATGGGCTGTGGGGAAATAACCCATTGGGAGTCAAGGAGCATTCTGTATCACCTTTGAATTTTTATTGTGTGTTTACTCATTTTAGCAAAAAAAAAGTTCTGATATTTAAAAATTGGAAAGCAAAGTTATTAAGCTAGTCTGGATGAGGCTATACAGGGTCTTAGGGCAGAGCCATGTTTTGGGCCCAAGACATAGCCTAGCTGCACTTTCAGCCAGCAAGACCTACATTGTCACTCCTACCTCCCACCCCCACTGAATAGTTATAAAACAAACTTACATTTAAAGAGACAAATACTTTGGCTACAGAGATGACTCAGCAGTTAAGGCACTTGTATGAAAAACCTAAGAACCCTGGTTCGATTCCCCAGTACTTATGCACAGAGTGGCACGTGCATCTGGAGTTCATTTGCAGTGGCTGGAGTCTCTGGCATGCCAATTCTCTCTCTCTCAATCTCTCTCTCTCTCTCTCTCCCTCCCTCCCTCTCCCTCTCTCTTTTTCTTCTTGCAAATAAACAAAATATTTTTTAAAAAAGAAACAAATATTTAAATGAATAATAGTCTACACATGTCATGAAAGTGTATATCTCAAGCTTTCTGGAACTCAGGGACACTGTGGGCTCTGCAGATAATTTTAATTAGTGTGTTCTAGCAATAATACCTGCTTACAGCTAGCATGAGAATAGAGAAACAAGTTAAATAGAAAGTCTTCCCTCAGCCCAGGCTGACCCTCGAATCAAAGCTACCATGGCCACTTGAGCAGTTGCATTGCTGTAGATTTGAGAGTCTATGTACATCTTAATGATTCACACCAGGCAGCCTCCCTTTGAAAGAAGCCCCTGTTGGGGCCAATGCCCTGCTTGGAGGAGGCTAGTGAGCCTGGGACCCAAGCATGCAACAAGGACAAAAGAAGAGGCTGCAGATGACAGGACAGGGAGCCGCATCCTCCAGCCGCTGTGGGTACTCTCCGGCAGTCATGAGCTGCCCTCTCCACTGGCAGACGTGGTGACTATCTTGGGCCTGCAGGTCATGCTGCTAGAGAACATCATCCTGCTACTGTTGGCCATGGACTTTCTCCAGGGGGCACTGTGGACCAGACTGTGGACCATTGCAGGGGTCTTATCCGGATTTCTGATTGGTAAGCTCCACTGAGCCTTCTGATCCCAGCCTTCTTCCCAACATGTTTTTTTTTAAACTTTATTTATGTTTGTAGGTATTTATCTTTGTGTGTGTGTGTGTGTGTGTGTGTGTGTGTGTGTGTGTGTGTGCGCGTGTATGTGTGTGTTGCCATTGCAAGCAAATCCTTGTCCATCTTTATGCAGGTGGCTGGGGAAGTGAACCCGGAGCCAGCAGGCATTGCAAGCAAGCATCTTTAACAGTTGAACCTTCTCTCCAACCCTGCCCCCCAACATGTATTTTTTGAATATTTTCTTCAGAACTGTAATATGTGAATATATTGCAAATTGGTTGTCTTCCCATTAGGTTATACTCTTGTGTCCCCTGTCCCCTGCCTCCATTCTGCTGAGGACCCTCCTCACTGGGGTTATTGGTATGACTTTGGGGTCATGAATGCCTCAGAGTACATCTTCTTTCCCTGTGACTCTTTCATTCTTTCCACTCCCTCTTTCACAGTCTTCCATGAGTCTCGAAGAGTGTGTTAGAAGACAACTTGTATTTTTTTTGTTTGGTTTGTCAAGATAGGGTCTCACTCCAGTCCAGGCAGACCTGTAATTCACTATGTAGTCTCAGGGTGACCTTGAACTCTCGGCGATCCTCCTACCTCTGCCTTCCGAGTGCTGGGATTAAAGGTGTGCGCCTCTCCCACCAACCAAACCTTCCCCTTTGCAACTCCACTTTTCACCACATCCCCTCCCCCTCTCAATCAGTCTCTCTTTTATTTTGATGTCATCATCTTTTTCTCCTAACATGATAGTCTTCTGTAGGTAGTGTCAGGCACTGCGGGGTTATGAATTTCCAGGCCGTTTTGTGTCTGGAAGACTGCATTATAAGCAGTACTACCTTTATTTTGGCTCTTACATTCTTTCCTCTTCTGCAATGGATCTGAGCCTTGGAAGGTATGATAGAGATGTTTCAGTGATGAGTACACCTCTGTCACTTCTTCTCAGCACTTTGGTGCCTTGTAAGTCATCCCAAGGTAATTGCCATCTAAAAAGAGAAGGTTCTCTAGCTGGGTGTGGTGGCACATGCCTTTAATCCCAGCAGTTGGGAGGCAGAGGTAGGAGGATCACTGTGAGTTTGAGACCACCCTGAGACTATATAGTGAATCCCAGGTTAGTCTGGGATAGATTGAAACCATACCATGAAAAAAAAAGAGAGAGAGAAGGTTCTTTAATAAAAAGTGAGAGTAGCACTTATATATAGGTATGAACATTAAGAGAAGAGCTTACCAGCAGTTTGGTGAGCATAGTATATACATATAGCCAGACACCCGCAGACATTACACCTCTAGGGCTCATGCCTTCCCCCATCATAGGTTTTCAGTATCAGGCATGTATTCCCTCCCATGGAGTGGGCCTCCAGTCCAATTAGAGAGTGGTTGGACTCCCCCATAACAGACATGCCACTGTTGCATCTGTTGGCTCATTTGTCCTGGCTGGCCAAATTTAAGGCTTGCTGTGTCCGCTGTTGTTTAATTTCACTAGTGATTTCTATTTCTTCCATGGAATTACATCCAACATAGCTTTTTTCAGCTATGGTCTACATGGAGGAAGTTTACAGTTCAGCTCCAGTAGGATTTCTCAATGACCTTGCAGCCCAAGTATGTGGAGTCTTCAGCAATAGGGTCTTACCATCTATTCCTGTGGGAAACCAAAAGCCATGGCAATGGCCTGTAATGTTTTGGGGGCATCAGGGACTTCCCTGACCAATAACTCACTAGAAGATATCCATCCCTAGCACTAAAATTTTCTAGGAACAATATATGGCTTCTGGGTGCACCATTGTCCAAAAAAGTAGGTTTCCATATAACTTATTCATACCCTCTGTTGTAATGATGCTCTTTTCTTCTCTAATTATATTACTTTGTGTCTCTTCTTTCTTTTGGTCAGATATTCTAAGGGTTTATCAATCTTGTTTATCTTTACAACGAACCAACTCTTTGTTTTATTGATTCTTTGTATTTTTTTTTTTTTTTTGGTTTCTATTTCACTAATTTCTGCCTTAACCTTTATTATTTCTTCCTATCTAGTGTTTTTTGGTTTGCTTTTTTCTCCTTTTTCCAAGGCCTTAAGGTGAAGCATTAAGTTGTTTACTTGCAACCTTTCTAATTTCTTAATATGGGCACTTAAAGATATAAATTTCTCTTTATGACTGCCTTCATTGTGTCCCAAAGGTTTTAGTATATTGCATTCTCAATATCATTTGATTCTATGAATTTTTTATTTCCTTCTTGACTTTTTTTCATTGACCCATTCATCATTTAGAAGTGTGTTATTTAGTTTCCATGATTTTGTATATGCTCTATAGCTTTTCTTGCTGTTGATTTGTGGTTTAATTCCAATGTGATCAGATAGAGTACGAGGATTTTTTTCAATTTCCCTGTATTTCTTAGGATTTGCTTTGTGTCCTGACAAATGGCCTATTTTAGAGAATGTTCCATGTGCTGCTTAAAAAAGTGTGTATTCTGCAGCATTTGGATGAAAAGTTCTATAGATACCTGTTACGCCCATTTGTTCTATGACCTCATTGAATCCAGATACTTCTCTGCTTATTTTTTGCCAGGATGACTTGTCAATGGATGAGAGTGGGGTATTGAAGTCATCCACTACAACTGTCTTTGGTGTTATCTGTGACCTTAATTCTAGTAGTGTTTGATGAAATTGGGAGCTCCCATGTTAGATGCATATATGTTTAGAATTGCAATGCCCTCCTGATGTAGTGTTCCTTTAATCAACATAAAGTGACCTTCTTTATCTTTTGTAACTAATGTAGGTTTGAAGTCTACACTGTCAGATATTAGGATAGCAACACCTGCTTGTTTTCTAGGTCCATTTGCTTGAAACACTGTTTTTCAATCTTTTATCCTATGATAGTGTTTGTCTTTTATGGGAAGTTGAACTTTTTGGAGGCAAAAATTCAAAGGATCCTGCTTTTAACCCAGTCTGCAAATCTGTGTATTTTGGCTGGGGTATTGAGGACATTGATATTAAGAATTATTGTTGAAAGTAGTGTACTTAATCTTGCCATTCTTCTTATTTTGTAGTTCTTCCAGTTTTACCTTTATTCTCTTGTTATAATAATTATTTGAGAATGGTGTAGGAACCTTTCAAGTATTTTCTATAGATCTGGCTTAGTGCCCATATATTCCTTTAGCCTGCTTTTGTTGTGTAATGTCTTTATTTCTCTGTCTGAATGCATAGCTTTGCAGGACAAAGTAATCTTGGTTGACAGTTGTTATCTTTCAGAACTTGGAATATATCATTCCAAGCCCTCTGGCTTTTAAAGTTTGGGTTGAGTAATCTGCTGTTATCCTAATAAGGTTGCCTCCTTAGGTGTCTTGATTGTTATCTCTAACTGCTTTCAATATATTTTCTTTGGTGTGTGTGTTTTGTCATTTAATTATAATGTGACGGTGAGAGATTCTTTCCTGACTTTGTCTTTTGGTGTTCTATAGACTTCTTCTATGATTTTGTTGAAAATACCTGCTATGCCTTTGGAGTGAAAGTCTTCTCCTTCTACTAGGCCCTGTATTTTTATGTTTGATCTCTTCATAGTGTTCTGAATGTCTTGAAATTTCCATGCTTTCCTATTAGTTTGTCTTTCCCTTTGTTGGACTTTGTTGATCTGCCACCTGGTCTTCTAGTTTAGATATTCTCTTCTCTCCTTTATTCATTCTCCTGGTGAGACTTTCCACAGAGTTTTCTATTTGACTTACTCTGCTTTTCATTTCTAGTATTTCTGATTGGTATTTTTTCATTACCTCTATTTCCTTACTCATGTCTTGTATTGACTTTCCTATTTCATTAAGTTGATTCCCTGTGTTTTCTTTGGATTCCTGTAGGAGTTTGTTTTCTTCTTTGATTCCTTTGATTTCTTCTTTGATTTCTTTAAACATAGATATAATCATTTTTTGTAGTCTCTGTCAGGGATTTCATCTAAAGCATTCTCACTGGACATCATTTCTGATAGATTTGTAATTTTTGATGGAATTATTTTGTCTTGATTTTTTTTGTGTTTCTTATATTATAATGTAGATATTTTTGCATCCTGATTTAACTTGATGCTTGGGTTTTCTAATTATCTGCAGTGTTCTTAGCCACGTAAATCCAACTTTATTTGTCTTCAGTAGAGGAGTTTAAGGTGTCAGGTCTAGCTATCTCTTATACTCCAAGAGAAACAGCAGAAGTGGTCCTAGGTGTTGAGTTTGCCTGCTCTTCAAGTATTGTAGTAGACTGGGTGGAGCAAATTACTGGCAAATTCTAAAATTCAAATGAGCAGTGTGTACATTCAATCAAAACCAGTACAAACTATCTATACATGCATGGGTATTAAAACAAACAGATAAATAAATAAAACCAAAGTCTCTAAGCATATGTATAGCCCCACACTCTTAATCCTGTCAACTAGGAAGTTGAGATTTCTGACTTGAAATGGGTCCATGTCAGCCTGGGACCAAATGAGGCATCGCCTCCAATAATGACAGAAGAAAAAGACAAAGGCCCAAAAAATCAAGAAATGTTAAAGGCAACAATAGTCAAAACTAACATACAGTTTATTTGGGAATGGTAAAGCCAACCAAAAATATGTCATTCAAATGTAATTCATAAACTATCATGACATGGAAAGAGATTAGCAATTCCAGTGCAGGCCTATGTAACTGGCTTTGTGTAAGTAGGCCCTGTTACCTTTTGGGATGGCTTCCAATCTCACCAACGCTGAGTGCCCACCTTGACCTCTCTCCATTGCACTGTGCACTCTGTTAGGCTGCTTGCTTGCTGGATCTGGTGTTCTGGTGGCTGTGTTGGATGCCATGTGGCTGGGGATGAATGAGTTCTCTTAAGGTTCACAGCACTTATGGTTGGGAGATAGGCTATGCAGGGTGCCTGGAGTTATCCCTTAGCTGCTCAACTGGTCCCATTTTATCCTCCTTAGCAGCTGCTCAGCTTGTCCCTGCTGTCTTCCCCTTCACGTTTCTTGACTTTGTGAGAAGGCTGATGTGAGTGGAAAATCTCTTCACCTGGTTTATGCTCCTGCTGCTCTACACCAGCCAGGCGTGTGGTGTAGGACTCGGGCTGTTGACGCCTTGGCAGGATTCTGGCCAGCTTCCTCCTCTCTGGAAGATCTTAGTCTCTCCTGCTTCTCTGCTATGGTTGATAACAACTTATACATCTTCCCTTTTCAGTAGAAGAGTATATTTTGTTGTGTTTCTGCTTATTTCCCTCCTTAGGCTGCTTTGGTGTGGCTACTATGCTCCCATCTTACCCAGAAGTCCCCAACTTGTACTTCTTAAGTGGGTTGAAAGGATAGGGAACGTTTGAGGAACCCTAAGCCAGAGCTAGACCCTGCTGTGGGTAAAGAGGCTGTCCTCCACAGCCTGAGCAGCTGAGCTCAGCTTCGTCTGCCTGGCCTGACTGTTGGGATCCTTGAACAAAGCTGAAGCCAGACACATCTATCCACAATGCGCACCTGCCAACTTCTTCTAGGAGCTCCATGCAGATGTGAGATGTGACTTCTGTCTCGTCTTCTGCCCTGGCACTCCTATGTCACTGTGTAGTGAGTCACAGAGCCCAGAGCTCCTGCCATCCTGTCCATAATTCCCAGAGCTCCCAGAGACTTATACAGTATGGGACTGACAATTTTAGAGTAGAAAGAAAAGTGCAGTGGGTGGGAAGTGGCAGGGCTGTGATTCACACCTCTATTGAGGGCTCCTGAATGTGCTCAGCAGCCTCAGATGACCGTGAGGTGTTAGGCATGAGTGGTATGGGAGTCCTGATGCTGAGCTGGACTCTCAGATCCATGCAAGCTCCCAGGGGCTTCCTGCGCATACTTAAGAGTATGATCCCAGCCGGCTTCTGCCCACCCGCCCCCACTCACCACACACGTCACACTTTTCTCCTCCTCAGGCTGTGGTGGACCGAAGCATGACAACCACAAACAAGTGTCACCAAGGACAGGGCAGAGAGTCCCCAACTATTTGAAGTATCTCTTGGCCCTGAATTCCTGCCCAATTTTCAACCCTCCCTCTGGTCACCCTTGCTCTAAGCTATGCTTAGAGGTAGCCCAGACTGTTGGACACAGAGTAGTAGAGTGGAGATGAAACTGGGGATCTTTCCTGATCACAACACACATGGGTTGTACCGAGCTGTGTGATTAGTGCTGACTTGGAAAGGAATGACCTGGACACAAAGTGTTTAGAGAGATGAGGGACCATTCACAGGACGGAGAACAGTCATAAGCTGTGGCCTATGACAAATATGAGAGCCCCAAACCACCCCAGGCCTCGAGCCCTGTCCCCTCCTCATTAGACAGCCTGCGCCAGGGTTCTGTACAGCAAGTGGCTGAGCCAGCTCCATTCTCAAATTAAACTTCTCTTTTTTATGTTTGTCAGGGGAGTGGTAGAGGTAGTTGTAGTTTTAAATAGAAAGGTTTTGACTTCTAACCTACCTGCGCGCATGTGAATGGCATGTTTAAAGCTGAGAACAGAAGTGTGGGGCTGGGATGGGTGGGGGGACTGCTCTGCTACCTTCACATTAGCTTAGGTGCTCCTGGCACGTGTTCAGTAATCTTCCTGAAGAGAGAGAGCTCCTTAAAAATGGGGTGCAGGGGGCTTCAGTAGTTGGAATGCTTAACCATTCATTGGGGGTTTCTAGTTAACAGGGGATATGACCTTATCCTGTGAGCACAGTGGGTGAAAAATAAAACTGTTTATATTGGAAGAGACTGAATGTTGCTATAGCTTGCTGGTCCCTTATTCGCCAGCAGGTGGCACTGGATGCAGCTCTAGCTTCCACTTGGGAATCCTCAACGAGAAGAGCAAAGAGAAAAAATTATGAACCAGTTGTTAAGCCCAGGCATTATTGAAAATTAAAATATACTTGGCACATATTTAAATTCAAATTATATTAAAAAAATGTTAGTACCAGGCACAGCACTCCAGAGGCTGAAACAGAAATAATATTGTAAGTTCCAGGCAAGCTTGGGCTACATAGAAAGATCTTCAATCCAAAAAAAGCTCTCTTTTCCTCTAAAAGGGGTTGTTATAGAACACCTTCTTAGCATGTAAGAGACCCTGGATTCATTCCTCAGCACCACAGTAAATAAGTTAATGAAACATATGTAAGCCAAGTGTGCTGGCTCATGCCCAGAATCCTAGCATCAACCACAAGTTCAAGGCCAGCTATGTAGCAAGATACTGTCTCAAACAAAAAGTATTTTTTTAACATTTAATGACAATTTTCAAACATGCACATAATACTTTGATCATAATCTCCTATTACCTTTTATTTTCTCCCCACACCTTTCCACTAAATCCCTTCCTTCCAATTAGTCCCCCTTGTATTTTGATGTCTTTTTGAAAAGAAAGATATATATATATATTATATATATACATAATATATATATTAAATATATATATATAATTTAAATTTTAAATATATAACATATATATATATATTATATATATATTCATTCCAAAAAATGCAGGCTTGGAAGCAAGCAGTTCCTGCCTGAGTCAAACTCTCCTCTTTCCTTCCTTCCCTGAGCCAAAAGAAATGTTATTCACTACCTACTTCATGCCAAACTGGAGCTGTACCCAAGCACACAGCAGGTGGTGTGATCCCTCAGAAAGTCTTTTTTCTCTGAATCAGTGTGTCCAGGACTGTGGTCAGCCAGCCTGCTTTGTCTTTCCTGGCCTCGAGCAGCTCATTGTAAGTGAGTGACCAGGGCTGGGGAAGATCGCTCAGTTGGTAAAGTACTTACTTTGCAAGAACAAGGACCTGAGTTCAATCACCAGAACCTACATCAAAAAGTCAGGTTTGTCAACATGCACCTGTAATCCCAGTGCTGGGGAGACTAGGACAGGTGGATCCCTGGGCCTACCTGGCTAGCCAGTGTAGCCTACATGGTGAGCTCCCAACCAATCAAAGACCCTATCTCAAAAAAAAAAAAGATGGGCAGCAACACCCAAGATTTTCCTCTGGCCTCCATGTGTGCATGTGCACACACACACACACACACACACACAAATACAGAAAGATGGTGACCACACACCCCTCCCTGGAGATTATTAAAAATAAAAAACAAAGTAGCATTAGAAACTGAGCTACACCTGCCACAGAGCACACAGGACTGCCAGCCCAGGTCCCCAGTTCCAGTCGGCCGAGTGCCTGCCATGGTCCTCAGAGGCACCAGAGGGTCAAGGGCAGTATCCTTTGGGCTCCTTTCAACTCTGTCCTGTTGCCATCTCTTGGCGCCCTCAGACACCTCCCACACTTACTTCAGTCTCCTGCTTTCTGTAATAAGCACCCTGAACCAAGCACTTTCCCCAGTGCAACAGGAAACTGGAAACAACGTGGGTGGCTTACTGGAATGCTCTGTTAAAGAGATTATTGCAGCAGTCAACACTTTTGATCAACACCAATGAGACGGACAATAATGTGATTAAGATGTTTGTGCACAAAGGAAGTGTTTGTTCATGGCAATGCCCTACGAGGGGCTTGTGAGAAGGGTGACTAACCTCTGCTTCGGCCTCTTGTTTGTGAGGATTTTACTTACCTCCTGCCACCCCCGGCCTTGGCATCCATCCAGTATTTGACCCAGAAGTATTGAAAGTTAAGTGAAATTTCTATTACATGTGACACACACATACACACACACACACACACACACACACACACATTTACACAGGCAGCCTGAGTGCTCAACAGGAAATGCTCTTAAGGAAGAAAGCAGAGACTCAGTAAAATGAGTCTTGCTATACATTTTTAATATTAAGAGACTATAATTTTACTTAAATTTTATTCTTTTAAAGATTATACTCTAATACTGTCTTCCCATGTCCCATCCAACTGAGGGGACTCCTCGTGGAGTTATTTGTATTCACTGTAGTTTAGAAATATTTGCAGCTCTTGAAAGCTGAGATCTATATAAATTACCCTAAAAATGTTGTCAATATAAAACATGGCTTTCAGGGCTAGAGAGATGGCTTAGAGGTTAAGGTGCTTGCTTGCAAAACCTAACGATCCCAGTTCAATTCTCTCAGGACCCACTTAAGCCAGATGCACAAGGGGGCGCATGCATCTGGAGTTTGTTTGCAGTGGCTGGAGGCCCTGGGACTCACTCGCTTGTGCTCGCTCACTCTCTCTCTCTCAATCTCTCCCTCCCTCCCTCTTTTTTCTCTCAAATAAATAAATAAAATAGATTTTAAAAGACATGGCTCTCAGCTTAAATAAAATAGGAGAGAAAATTTATTCTAGAACCAACCATGCATAACTGTGGCCCAGGAACAACAATTCATCATGCCCCAAAAAATCATGTTCCAAGGGGTTAACTAGTTCATGAGGTTTTTATAGTTACAGAAGACGGCCATAAAACAAGGTACTTTGTAAACACACTGGTGGGTGCATCGGGTAAGAGAGACACAGAAAGCCAGGGAATCTCTGCTACTCAGATACTATCTGATGACAGTCTTAGCTTTTAGGTGGATGGAAGCCAATGGTCTGTTGGTACATGGTTCACTTGATCACAATGTTAGGTTAGACACAAGTGTGGGCAATTCATGACTTTTAAGGGGACTAACCCTAGTGGGAGATAATTTGGCTCTGAACCTATAGCATTCCATCTCTTCACACTCACAGAAGTTCTAATCAGTCAAGTCAGCCTTGTTCAAAGTAGGTGTGGCTGCTTTTGCAACATTAGTTCACAATGCCCAATTCTGAGATTCCGCAGAGTCTTATTTGGTATCAAACTGACCAGATCCTGGAAGTGCCACTCATGGGGAGGAGGCAGGACGTCAGTAAACATAACCTCATTCTCCCATCCTTTTCCCTTTTTCTTTTCTCAGGTAGTCTCTCACTGGTTATTTATTATAGCCTGCTACATCCAAAATCTACAGACATCCGGCAGGGATTTGCAAGGAAGTGTTGTGGCCCCATGGAAGGCAACAACACCGAAGGAGGGTCTCCTTCCAGGTCCGTGGCTCCCAGGGAGAAGCCGGAGAGCTCAGGCTCGTGCCAAGAAGAAAGCTATGAGCTAACCAGTATAGATAAGATCCCCAGTCTGGAGGTGGGACAGAGAGACCAGACTTCTGGGGAGTGCTCTTTCTTTAGTCACCATCACTGGCTACTGGTAAAGCTTGCCCTGAAAACAGGAAGTGTATCTAAGATCAACGCAGCTTTCGGAGACGATAATCCTGGACACTCATGTTCCCCTGCGTGGGGGTCGAGTCAACCCTACCACCTGCAAAGGAAGCCCCTGTTTTCCCAAGACCTCCCATCCTCCCCACAGAACCCTTTAGCCTTGGAGAAAGGCTTTGGGTTTGGGGGTGCTCCAAAAGCAGAAATGGAGTCCCTGGAAATTTCAAGCTACGTTTCTTTTGCCAGTGAGCATCAGGACAAGACACCTACCCACAAACCATCAGCTACCCAGGGGGAGGGCAGCCCAGAGGAAGGGGCCAAGGCTAACCCTGCGGCTCAGGGAAGGGATGCAGGTGGGCAGGTGATTGGGACAGAAGGACAGGAGAGCGCAACACTGTACTTCAGCGCCACCACCGAGCGGACTCCGTCCTCCCACCAAGAAGACAGCCCTGCAGCCCTGCGGACATCCCTCTCTGGGAGGCCCAGAGACAGCAGCCCTGCTCAGCCTGCCTCTCCTCAGCCAGTCACTAAGTCCTTCCCCAGCGCTGTGGCCAACATTAGCCCCATCCTAGGCAGGGGCTCAGGCAGAAACTTCAGCCCCAGTATAGGCTTCCCTGGAAGAGCCTCAGATAGCTCAGAGTGTGAGGAGTGGCAGGAACCTGCAAAGGACCTGAGCCATTCTGCTGCTGTTGGCACACTGATGTCATTGCCAAAGATGAACCCGAGACCTACTGAAGAGCCCTGCCTCACCTCCACCCCTAAGTCTGAGTCCACCCAGGAGGACTGTAGCTGCAAGGACAGGATGAAGCAGGAGACAAGCTTTTTCGTCTGACCACAGCCATAGTGGAACAATACAACAGGCCAGCACACCAGGCTGATCATACAGTGTCACAAGAAGAGAAATTCCTCTTCTGACATCTGTGCCCTCAAGATTACTTCCACTTCTGAATCTTCACCTACACACCTAAAAGATGTGGGAATCAATTAGATGGTTTCTGAGATTCCCTGCAAACACCATGCATGGCACTTACACATGGGAGAAATTGAAACCCAGGGTAGGAGAGGCAAAAGGGCCTCCAGCCCAAGCCTCTTGCTTCCTTATGTGAACTGAATGAGCCCTTCTGTACCACTTCTCTGTAGCTTCTAGGAAACTCACAAATAAAATTCAGAGTCCTTTTTTATGTTTAAAAGGGTTCTTTTTTAGATTTAGCTGTCCCTGATGCTAGGTAATTACTAGTAATTGCTTTAAAATTTTTTGGAGCTGGGCTGGAGAGATGGCTTAGCGGTTAAGCGCTTGCCTGTGAAGCCTAAGGACCCCGGTTCGAGGCTCGGTTCCCCAGGTCCCACGTTAGCCAGATGCACAAGGGGGCACACGCGTCTGGAGTTCGTTTGCAGTGGCTGGAGGCCCTGGCTCGCCCATTCTCTCTTTCCCTCTATCTGTCTTTCTCTATGTCTGTCGCTCTCAAATAAATAAAAAATGAACCAAAAAAAATTTTTTTTAAATAAAAATTTTTTTGGAGCGCGCTGGGCTTGGAGGCGCACACTTTTAATCCCAGCATTCGGGAAGCAGAGGTAGGAGGATCACCATGAGTTTGAGGCCACCCTGAGACTACATAGTGAGTTCCAGTTTGGCCTGGACTAGTGTGAGACCCTACCTCGAGAAACTGAAAAAAAAATGTTTGGAGTGCTGGGGAAATGGCTCAGCAATTGCTTGCAAACCCTGTCAGCCAGGGGTTCAATTCCCCAGCACTCACATAAAGCCATATACAAAGTGGTGCATGTATCTGATCCCAGCTCACCTACAGTAATGAGAGTCAGACCCAGAAGAATTAGAAGCTCACAGGCCATGCTTGTTTACAACGGCAAGAGACCCCATCTCGAGGCAGGGCACAGACACCTAAAGGTTGTCTTCTGACCTCAACACACATGCCCTGATATGTACATAACCACACACATACATGCGCACACACAAATAGATTTTTTTAAATTCAAATATTATTTTCTAACTATATTAATTTGGGGGATCTTATGGCTAGATAACACTTTTTGGATGTAAATGAGAACTATATGCTTCTGATCAACATAATGCTAATACCATTGTAAGATGCCCATCTTCTTGGCAAGGTGTAAGTAATAAGTTTTGGTGGTTTGGTTTGGTTGGTGCTTATATTTAAAAAAAACAAAATTCTGGCCTCAAACTTGCTATGCAACTAAAGATGGTGTTGAATTTCTGATTCTCCTGTCTCCTGAGTGCTGGGTTTACAAGTATGCACCACCATGCCCAATTTACATTTTTCTATTAAATACCAAGCTTTCCTTCCTTCAAGCCAGCCAGCCAGCTACTGGATCTTTGCTTGCTTTATACCCATTTACTTTATCTCCAAACTTTGTTCCTTCTTCCACTCCACATAGTTACTATCCCTGCCTAAAGAGCAGCCATCATAGGAGTGAGCCCAGGTTCCTTTCCCCTTGTGCTCTATTTCTTTCTAACTTCCCCCCTCTTCAAGTTTTCCTGTCCCTTGTGGGTAGGTATGTCCATCATTCCTTTGGGCCTTCCTTTGTGTCTGGTTAAAGAAGGCCAATCATGGGCTGGAGAGATGGCTTAGCGGTTAAGCGCTTGCCTGTGAAGCCTAAGGACCCCAGTTTGAGGCTCGGTTCCCCAGGTCCCACGTTAGCCAGATGCAGAAGGGGGCGCACGCGTCTGGAGTTCGTTTGCAGAGGCTGGAAGCCCTGGCACGCCCATTCTCTCTCTCTCCCTCTATCTGTCTTTCTCTCTGTGTCTGTCGCTCTCAAATAAAATAAATAAATAAATAAAAATTTTAAAAATTATTTAAAAAAAAAAAGAAGGCCAATCATAAACCATCAGAGAGAAGGACACGTGGTGGAAGGGCTGTGTGTCACTTGAGTTGGGTAGCTCATCTTCTTTAAACACTTCCAGATTCAGAGACAGCAACTGGTTCCTGTAGAAGAAGCTAGAGGTCACTCGGCTAAGCCACATACTTGTTCTGCAAGGAGCTCTCAGACCATGAGCATCCTCATTGCTACCACATGAGCCACTCACAGATGGGAAGTGGGCTAAAGCAATCATTTGGTGGGCAAGTGTTTGGTACATATATAAACACAGTACAAAGGAAGGAGAGTTGGTTAAGTTCAAGGAGGGACCATCAACCAGTACCTTTGGCTTTTGCACTCTCAATCTTTACCTTTGTTTTTATTTTATCTTCTCCCTTTCTTCACTTTACCTACCAACTACCAAAAGCCAGGAATACTTGGAAAGATGAACAGAACAGCCTGAGAGATTTCTGGGGGTCCCAGCTCCTCTGTGTTCCTTTTTATCTTTAAATCTTTCATTAAAGGGAATCACAGGCCTATTAGGAAGCCCTAGAGAAGTCAGATGCTTTACAGAAGCCTGTGAGTGCCAACATACATGAGGTCACATTTGTGCCCACAGGATTGAAGGAGTTGGTTAGCGTGAAACATCATCAGGCAGTGTGTGGCTTCTGTAGTCTACAGAACACTCTGCCTATCTAGTGTGAGATTTCAGAGCTCCTTCTGAGCTGTTTGCTAAATCCGTTCTCAGGCTAAATGCTGACCACACTGTGGTTCTTATGCACCACAGCAGAACTGTAGCTTAAAACTCAGTTTAATTGCACTTTTTATTTATTCATTTTCACTTTTTTGAGACAGGGTCTCATGTAGCCCAGTCTGGCCTTGAACTTGCTGTGTAACTAATCTCTGACTCTCCTGTCTCCAACTCTGAGTGCTGGGATTACAGGTGTAATCCCAGAATATATGGTGCTGGGGCTCAAACCTAGGCTAGGAGAACACTCTCCCTTGAGTTACATCCCTGACTCATTTTTCTTTTTTAAATATTTTTATTTACTAGAGAGGGAGTAAGTATGGGCACACCAGGGCCTCTTGCCCTGCAAACCAACTACAGATGCATGTGCCATTTTGTGTATCTGACTTCACATAGGCACTGGGGAATCAAACCCAGGCTATCAATCTTTGCAAGCAAGTACCTTTAACCACTGAGGCATAGCTCTTCAAACCGTACAACTCACTCTTTAAATTAGACTATTAGTTTTTTGTCTCAAATCTGATTCTATTTACCACACTACCTAAGATAGCCAACTGTCTTGATTTCACTGTCACTCACTTTCCTGAGATGGAAATATTAGTGCTAAGACTCTTAACTTCTAGGCCAAGCATACTAGGGGTTCACTGTGTGACAAGTTAATCCTGCTCATTTTTTTTTTTCACTTTAATGTAGCCACTGGGTCAGAGAGGAAAGAACGTACTCCCTAGTTTAAAGCATTGAAGAAATTACTGGATATGGTGGTACACACCTGAAATCAAGAGGCTGAGGCAGAAGGATTGTACATTAGGAGCCTGCCTAGGATTCACAGCAAAATCCTGCTTCAAAAACCAAAGGACTGGAGAGATTGCTCAGATATTAAGCATACTTCCTGTGCAATCATGAGGGCCTGTGGGAGTCTAAGAGACCACTCAAGTTCAATCCTCAGGACCCACATAAAAAGGTGGACATAGCTACCCAGGGAGGCAGAGGCCTGGGATTCAAAGGAGCTTTTGAAAAACCAATGGCTAACTCTAGGGTAAGTAAGAACTTGACTCAAGAACAGGTAGAATAGCAATGGAGTAGGATACCCACTGCTGTGTTCTGGCCACTGCACGGAGCGCCCTGAAGTGCACAGGGCACATGCATATGCCCACACAGGCATGCACGCACACACACACACACACACACAAAATAAAGAGAAGCAGGTGACAATGCAGAGCAGGCCTGGCTACACCTTCACCTGTCTAAACTGTAGCGCAGCCTGCTCTGAAAATCACAGCCCTAATCCAGATTTCAAGTTAACAGCTCGCAGGAGGAAATCGCCCATGGAAAATCAGCATGGAAAAGTCCACACAGATAGATCCATTATGGCAAGACTGTAATTACAGCATCGTCGTCAGGGTTTCCATGGCGCATGAAATCCAGGTCTTGGTGGAGCACAATTCTTTCCAGCTGAAGTAACAGAGACAGGTTTTCAGCCCATTGGGGGTTTTCTGATGTGTTTACACATTGGCAAGGCTAGAGTGGGTGGAGGAAAGGGGAGCGGAGAATGGGAGCAGAGTCAACAACAGGGATTTTGCTCCCTACTGACTGGTACTAGAACACAAAGAAACGACATATCCAAAGTCACTAGGATCATCAAGCAGCCCTAAAATTGGGATTTTAAAATGACCTTAGCTCTCTATTTAAAAATGTAGCATTGAATGAAAGATTGGGAATTCATTTTTTTTTTCTTTCTTTTTGTTTTCTTAGGGTGGAAGTTTGCCCAATCAGTGGTGACATGAATTTGTGGCTCCTTTCCTTTGAGAGAAAGCCTCATTTATAAAGAGCAAATGTGAGACCAGGAGTCTCTTACTAAGTCTTTTGTATCTAAATCTAGGACAACAGATAAACAACTTCACCCTCGGAAGTCTTTGCCCCTTGACCTGTATAAGGGTTTGGCTTGGTTGCAGAATTCACAAAGTCATGGATGGGAGCTGTCTTTCCTAGTTCCTTAAGCAGGTTTCCCAGCTGTCCTTCAGGGAGGATGGAGTCCAGTCACCCTGTCCATGCAGTGACTAACATCTAGTGAGGCCAGGTAGAAGGAGAGGACCTCATGATCTGTGTCCTCCGCCAACACTTGCCTCAGCCTATAGTGCAGGTGTGTCTGTACCCTTGAGGAGCTCAAGCTTGTCTTCCCTGAGGGTCTTACAGTCATTGCTCAGGGCCACACAATCACAGTCATCTTGTTCTCTGATGACCTTGTAGGGCCTCAAATCATGAAGATTTGGATAGGAAATATAGAAACCTCCTGGAGATGTGTGAGTTTTGAGAAAGACCAATAAAATGATCCTCATAAAGCAATTAACACAGCCCTCGAGGGACAGTGAAAAGGGCTCTGGTGGCTGTTTCTTTGCTTATTTTCAATCCCAGCCATTGAAGAGGGGATGACAAAACTTTCACTTCCATATTCAGACTGAACTTTCTATTCCTAACATCATTAGCATATGGAGGTACATCTACATTATTTTCTCACACAGGCAGAGATGGTTATTTAGGGAGTTGGTGGACATAGGCTGGAACCGAGGTTGAACTATAAGTTTATAAAAAGAATATTCAACATTTGAATCACTGATATTCAGTAATTGTCCTCTAAAAGATTCATCTGTCTTAACTTTGGCTTGGGTTTGAAAGAAATGGCTAACTTGCTTCTCCCATTTAATTCATGGAAATACTGTAATCATAAAATAAACCATTCCTGGTAAAGAAGGAACCAGCAGATACTTCCATAAACCAAGTGGCCAAGATCTGGTTGACATTCGTAATGAATATATGATGCAGCGAGCTACTGCAGCTGTCTATGTATTTCAATATCATGTTTTTCATGAGCAAACCTCGTCATTTTAGGAATTCCAGCGCTGGGTAGCTGTCAGATCCTATTCTGAGCGAAGACGAGTCGGTCGCTAGGTGGCGGTCGTGTGCCTCCCCAGGCGCTAGGACCCCTCAGTAATTACACTCCACCTCTACTGCAATGTAAGCTTGGCGGTGGTCAACTGTCCTGTGTGTTGCTTTAGGTAACTGGGGCTTGTGGAAAGCTTAGCACATAAAGAACAGTTTGAGTTTTCCCTTCAGGTGGCCAGCCTTCCCTTATTGAAGTCTGTGTTTAAAGGTTCCTGAAGAAAATTAGGTTTCCAATGCTGTTGTCAGGCTAGGGAGATGACTCAGCCACTAAAGACACTTGTTTGCAAAGCCTGCTCGCCGGGGGTTCAATTGCCCAGTACCTATGTAAATACAGATTTATGAGTCTGAGGTTCATTTACAGTGCCTTGCCATTAAAAGAAAATAAAAGCAGGAAGGATGTCTCTTTCTCATCTGGAGCAGCCTCACATTTGAGGTCAGCATTGATGAAAATCCAGTAAGTTTCTTAAACATGAAGGTAAACTTTGCATGTGTATGGGCCAGGCCCATGCACAGCTCTTTGCTAGCTAATTTGTACAGCAAGGCCCAAGCTTCCTAGGGAACCTGTGTATTTGGCTCTGAGTGTTGTCATGAAGAAAAAGAAGTTGTCTTCTGTGTTTCTAGTGGGACAGAGAATTCTGGAATGCATATCCCAGGCTGTGGAGTCCTCGGCTTCCCCACACCAAGAGAGTGCTTTTCATTTAGAAAATTACATGCTGGGCATGTCCTTATCTTCACAGACAGTGGGGTGCCATCCAGTGCCAAAAGGAACCATAGCCATGAGAAGGCATGCAGAAGTGTCTGAAAATCACCAAGGGAAAGAAGCTGGTGCTATAAAATGAAAATGGCCCTAACAGGGTCAGTAGCTGCCAGGGGTCAGTAGGAGGGAGGGGCACACAGGTGGAGGACAGACACGGGGCTTGTAGGCCTCACAGTGCTGTATGATGGTGGCCATGTGTCACGTTGCATTAATCCAAAGCTACGGATGTGCAACACCGAGAGCACAACACCCAGGGGTAAATGGCCCTGGGGGTCATTGAGGTGTCCTGCAGCTCCATGGTTTGTGATGACCACATGCTCAGGTGGGGATGTTGACAGCCAAGGAGACTGTGTGAGAGAAGGCAGGGGACAGCTGAGAACTCTGCACTGTCAACTCAGTCTTACTGAGAAGCCTAACACTAAACAAGTTCTGTTTCTAAAGACTGTTTAGGGTCCTGTCTTCTGAATGCAGCATGAACTCACGGCAGCCAGCCGTGATTTCCTGCATTTCTCCAGGTGGAAGTTCTGAGAGAAGAGCATGAAGAGTCATGAGCGTCCACCCTTTAAACTCCCTCCTGCCAGCTGAGGCATTTGAAAAACCCTCCACCTGGCCCCACAAGTCTCTGCAATACCCATGCAGCAGCCCCTTTCTGCCCTTTGCCCCAGGAGAGATGTGACTCCTGACAGGAACAAGAATGAGGCAAGTTGCCCCCAGCTTCAGGAAGACCTCCCTGCCCACCATGTTTTGGCCAGAAAGCTCTAGCTTTCCTTAGGCAAATGTAACACTCCTAGGAGGTCTCTGTATCAGAGGTAAATGAAAGGAGCATAGAACTTTCTTCAGCCAACAGTGAAAAGGTTACAGTCTCTTCTGGCTCCGGGAGTTCCTGACGTGCTCTTTCTTGTTTTGCTTCATAGTTAGGGGCAGCAGGAATGATACATGGCCTCCCCACAATCACAGGACAGTGTCCAGCAGACTATGATATATTTACTGAGAAATTTTTAATAAATAAACCACAGTCTTGAACCCGTGTGCCCTTATGAGCCAGCCGGTTCTCATGGGGAGAGTTCAGGAGTTTTATGGAGTAATACATGTTCTCATGAGAATTTTATTAGAAATCAGAGACTTGAAATACATCAAGCAAGAAATTTATGAGGCTACATGGGAGCCATCTTTTCATTTTGTCATTGTGGGTTAATTTACTCCATCTTATGTTGATTTACTTAGTCAATTTTAGACATGAAGATCATTTTTAATTTCTTAGCTAATTGATTTCTTGAACTTTTTACTTTCCATTTTTATCCTTAAGAGTCAGCTAGATAATTATTGATAGTCTATAAAAGAAAGCCCCCAAACCTATGGGAAACCCTAATGACTATTCAACCTTGGGGCCATAGCAGGTCTTCCCAAACATCAAGGGTAAACAAAGAATTTAGTGGGAAACATTTTTTATAACACAGACAATTCTTTACGTCTCTAAATTTTCCATGTAATTATTTCTTCAATTACTTTTTAAATTGTGTTTTTGGAAAGTGCCCCATTAAAATTTCACTCACCCCCCCACACACATACACCCCCCAAACAACCCTATTGTTTATCATCGTGTAACCCAACTTGGACAATAGCCCAAGCCCAGAATAGATGTTTGTGCCGCTGAAGTGAAGAGGAAGTGCTCTGAACACGTTCCTACTCTGGGCCCGTTCCAGTGTTTCATTAGTTGTCCGTGTTAGTGTGACGGACGACGCCAGGCCTGACTGGCCTTGGCCAGAGTGGAGAAAGTGGGTAAGTGACACAGGAACCAGCCCTCTGTTAACTAGCTGACCTCTGGCCAAGGCTTGAGCCTGATTCTTGGGTAAAGTGCCCAAAGTAGGTGACATTCCTCAAACTCTACATTAGAGTCTTTGGCTGTGGGGTGTGTTATTTTTCCAGCTGAATAATTGCTTTCAGATCAGACCCATGTCTGTTGAGCCTGCTAGGACATTCTGGTTGAATTGTTTTGATGTCTTTTAGTCACTACCCCAAAGCTCCTTGACAATGATTTTTTTTAGGGAAAAAAAATGTATATATAGTTAAGAAAATTATTCAAGAAGACACACTCATTTCTGGTGTCCCGTTTCGTGGTAACAGAGAACGATAACAACTGTCCTACTTTCTGTCAGCTATTATCTGGACTAATTGAGTTTGGTTATTAAATGCAAATTGAATAAGCATCCTTACCCTGATCTAATTTTGTGTGAGTGCTTCCCACACTCCAGGCTTGGCAGCAGCATCTGTATTAGCACATCTTCTATGCAAAGCAACTCTACAGAGTAGGATCTGCTTTCCCCCAATTAGAAGGTGCAAGACCAGAGAAGGTGCACAGGTCTCACCACAATCAAACCAGCAGCTATGTATGAACTCAGGTACATGATATTCTAGAAGAGGAAACTACTGAGACAGTGAAAACTCAGTGACTGTCAAAATGGGGAGGGGAGATGAGCAGGTGGAACACAATGAGTTTGGGGGTACAAAGCTCACCTGCATAAGACAGTGATGGATGTGTGCCATCACACACTCCCCTGGACCCTCAGAATGTACCACACCGAGTATGAGCTCTAGTGTGGATTCTGGATGAAAGTGATGCGTCCATGTAGCTTCATGAATGGTGGCAAATGTGTCCCTCTAGTGGGATGCTCCTGGGGATGGTGCCTGGAACAGGTTTGGGGGAACAGGAAGTATTTGGGAAATCTATATTTTTCGTTCAATTTTGTTGTGAACCTAAAACTTATTTTTTAATGCTAAAAGAAAAAAGTCCTAGAACAATAACAACAAACAAAGATCTAGATTTAGGAAACATTGATCCCAATCCCCCTGAAGTGGGCAGCTTGTTATATTTGTGTCGTCTTAACAAGCATGAAAGAAGACCAGAGGACAAGCCCTAGCACTGACATGGCGTACACATGCCATCACACAGGGGAAAGGGCATGATAATCAGACCAAAAGCTGCAAGGAAGGCTTACTGGACAAGGAGGTTTAAGAGCTTTAAGGCCATGAAGGTGCGTGTTTGGCTCCTGGCAGGGTTGGGAGGTGAAGGCAGGGGCCTACAATTCATGTCTGTGCTCTGAGATTTTGCCCCTGGTATCTTCCTGTAGTTGTACTCTTGTTTCTGAGAACTGTGAACAAATTGGTTTTCTTCCACATCTATGTTCTTTTCTGGTAGCAGGCCAAGGAAAATAGTCACTGAATAAAAACCAGCCTCTGAATGCATGCCCGCAGAGGACCACAGCCAACTTGGGTCTCCAGCAAGGACTGACTCAAGCAGCCCCCTACCCAGTGCCTTCTTCATGGTGGCCAGGAACTCCAAGTGGCAAATTTCAGCATTCCACAGTGCCAATTAGCTCAGCCTTCCCAGGCTATTCGAAACAACAGGCAGGTCTGGCAGCATCTCCTCCAGCTCAAGCTGGGATGTTTCCAACCACCACACACAGAAAAAAAAAAAAAAAAAGTCTTACAGGCCTGGGAAAAAAAAAGTCTCAGTCCCTTGGGATGAATCCCAGAGGGTGGCACCCTTCCCAAAGAGGCAGGAAGGTGTGGGTAGCCCAAGAGTAGGGATTTCCTAGGGTAAATACAAGTCAGGAGACTTTTAGTTAGTTCATGCCCCTCCTGATGACCCAAGTTCAAGCCGAGTGCTGGTCCTGAGGGAGACCAAGAAATTTGCCAGTCAGATATGAGATTTTTAAATGGGTATCTACTGGGTAGACTCACAGCCAACCAAGTCCCCAAGGAACCTGTCACAATCCCCAAACTGGAAAGGTTAACTCTGAGACCAATAAGCTAACTCACTTCTCACCATTTGATGGGTTGGATCTTGTGTTCCTCCCAAAGTTTCTCTGTTGAACTCCTCACTTCCAGTGGGCTAATATTAGCCAGAAAAGCTTTAGGAGACAATTATATTAGAAGAGTGGTGCCCTTATGAATGAGCTTAATGCCTTTATAAAAAAAAAAAAGCCCCAGGCCTGGATAGATGGCTCAGTGGGAAAAGTTCTTGCCATGCAAGCATGAGGACTTGAGTTCAGATCCCCCAAACCCATGTAAAATGCCAAACATTACAGCACTTACATGTAATCCTACCCCTAGAGAAGCAGAGACAGGAGGATCTTTCAAACAAGCTGGCTAACTAGTCCAGCCAAATCAGTAAGCTGCAGGTTCAGAGAGAGACTCTGTCTCAACACAAGTTGAAGGGCTAGAGAGTTGGCTTAGTGAGTAAAATACAAAGTGAATAAAATGGCTATCACCTGAGGAGGATAGCATAAACTTCTGACCTGCATACACATGTGAACATGCATACACACATGAATGCACAATCAAAAAATGGGATGGCATCAGAAAGCTGCATTTGACCCTTCTATCATGTGAGAACATGGTAAAAAAAATTGTCTAGAAGGGCTGGATGGATGGCTTAGTAATTAAGGCCAAAGGATCTCAGGACCCATGTAAGCCAGATGTACAAGATGGCACGTGTGTCTGGAGTTCATTTGCAATAGCTGAAGGCCCTGGTGTGCCCATTCTCTCCCTCTCTCTCTCTCTCTCCCTCTCTCTCTCTCTCTCCCTCTCCCTCTCCCTCTCTCTCTCTCTCTCTCTCTCTCTCTCTCTCTCTCTCTCTCTCTCTCATAAATAACATAAAAAATTAAAGTGTGGTTCTTCTAAAAAAAATGTCTAGGAACCAAGCAGTGGGTGCTCAGCAGATCAGGTTCCCTCTCTCCCTCTCTCTCTCCCTCTCTCTCTCTCTCTCTCTCTCTCTCTCTCTCTCTCAATCTCTCTCGCTCTCTTTGTCTCTCTCTCTCTCTGAATCTCATTGTGTGTGTGCGCATGCATATGTGCATGCATGCGCACACACATGCACCCATGTGTGCCTCCACAATTGGGAAGAATATTCCTTTGTTATTGCACCTCAAACAGACCAAGACAGACACATGCTCTTCTGCTTTTAGCCAGCTACCCTTTTTGAGACTTAACATGTTGAAAGCCTCCCATTGAACATCTTTTCATTTTCTAGACAGAGAACTCTGAAACATTTGAAAAGGCTATTCTGGGCCAGGGGCAGGGGGACGAGCTTTCTTCAAGGAAAATGATGACTCAGGAAAAACGAGCCAACATTGTCCTTGGATGACCTGGATATTCCAGACTGCCATGAACCCCCCTAGTCTGTGCCAGATTTCACTTGAGAAGACTGCCCAGAATGTGGGAGGCACAGGTCAGAGTCAATGTGCCTGGAATCTCAGAGTATGATCAAAATAGAAACCGGCTTTGCCTTTGAGTTTGAGCAAAAAGGTGGCCAGGGTCCAGCTGGACAGCCAAGTTCTCCACGCTGAAAGTTAACCTATCCTTTTTAAAGATATTCCTTCTCCAAAAGGATCTGGTATCTGACCACTTATGGCATGGGGTGAGAATTACTGAAATGTGAGCTTCTGAGAACTCGGGCCACAACTGCCTTGGCCCTCTGTCCCCACGTTTAGATCCTTTGGGTTGCTATCAGAGAACACCACAGACTGAGCAGTTTACAAAAAGCAGAGGTTTATTTCTCATCCTTCTGGAGGCTGGAAAATTCGAGGGCAAGGTGGCAGCGCATCTGAGTCCGGGGAGGGCTGGTCCTCGGAAGCAGAGTGCTAAGTCTTCAACAAGGCAAACGTGGCAGAAAGTGAGAGAGAAGCTACAGGAAACGTTTCCAGAAAGCTCTTTATGTTACTGACAGGGAGCAGCTGGCTGTCTCTGATGACATCTGAGTGTGGAAGAGGCACATTCAATCCACAATACCCCAGGCCTTAGAACAGTGATTGGGCTATAATTATGCTTAGTCATTTCCCTATGCCTTTGTCTCTGCAGTAAAACACCAATGCTCCTCGATTTATGATGGCATGTTGTCCCTAATCCCTACTCTAAATTGAAAACATTGTAAAATTGATGCATTTAATGCCCCCTAACCTGCTGTGATGGTTAATCTCAGCTGTCAACTTGGTGCAATTTAGACTCACCATGGAAACAGATTGCTTCTGTGCACATCTGTGAAGGAGTTTCTAGATGAAATTAACTGAGATGGAAAGGCCCATCTGACCCTTGACCCATGGGTAGTGCCATTCCATGAGCTGGGTTACTACACGAATGAAAAGAACAAGCAAGCAGAGCTCCAGCATTCATTGCTCTCTGCTTCTGACTGTGGATGTAATATGTATGACCAGCTCCCCATGCTCCTGCTGGCATAAATTCCCCACCATGCTTGACTGTGCCCCCTAAAACTCTGAGCTTTATAAACCCTTCCTTAAATCACTTTTGTTAGGTATTTTGTCATAGCAACAAGAAAACTAACTGATATATCAGTGAAACCTCATAACTTAGCTCAGTGTGCTCAGAGCACATTAGCCTACAATTAGACCAAATTATCTATGACTAAGCCTGTACTATAATGAAGTGTTGAATTTCATATAACTTACTGAGTACTGTACTGAAAGTAAAACTCAGGATGGCTATGTGGGCACACTTCCACACATGATAAATTCAAACACTTAGCTTCAAGCCATCACGTCAGAGCCCATCTGCAGTCATAGTCCTTTCAACAGTTGCTTCTGCTCATGATGAGTCCAAAGTGAGAGACACTACCCGCGTGTCAGGAAGAAGTCCAGAAACGTGAAGCCAACTGAAAGTTCCAAGATGAATGTTCCTGGCCATGTGCTGAACTTGGATAGGCCCATCTTACAGGAAGGTTTGATGCCTATTGAGATAAAGTCTGAGCCTCTCCTACCATGTCCAGACAGCAGTAAACAAATGCTGACCCAAAAATGTGACCTTCAATGGCAACTTTAACCTCAGATTCAAGCAAAGACAGCACTTCATGGACCTAAGGAAAAATCAGCAAAGCATGAAGTTAACTTCACTGTAAATTCACCCTCTTTATTCAGGGTGGATTCACTGTGTTATTTGAAAACTCCAATTCCGTGATCTCTTACCACTCACTGGGCCTTTCCCATAGCACTGCCCACACACACTGGCTTCTTGCTTTAATTGAACCCGGGTTGTTAAGCTTTGTAGGCAAGCACTTTAACTGCTGAGCCAACTATCCAGCTGCGGGGCTCCTTCCCGCACAGGTAGTGCCGAGGGAAGGACCAGGCCTGCCGGTTCCTCCCTAGGGGTTGAGGGGATGATGAGCGTTGGACGACTCAGAAACCTCTCCTGGCCACTGGAGAAAAACCACACTGAGTCGGGAGTCTTTGCAATGCAGGAACAACTCGCTTTATTACTCTGAGCAGTTGCTTACATCATGTTGGGGACGAAGGCGGGGATTTTAGGGTGGGAGAAGAGGTAAGGGCCAATAGTAAACTTTAACTATTGAAATGGTAATTACAATTACCACGAGGAAGTAGCAGGCCAGAAGCCCTTAGGCATCCTGCTGAGTCATAGCTGGCCACAGACAGGTCGCCAAACTTTAGCTAGGCTCAGGAAGTTCCACTAGGCCTCACGCCTGGGCCTTTCAGGGCCCAACATCCAGCCACTATTTTTTTTTTAAGATTCTTGATCCTCACCATCATGTATATTCTGCTGAGTGTAGTGTGTGTTTACTGGACACAAAGTAGAGTAGACATGGGCTTGAACTCAGGACTGTGGAAGGATGCTAAAGAATTTGATGAAGACTGCTGAGTCCTGCACTCTGAAAAGAGCCTGAGGTAATGTTCAATCAAACATAACAAGCTAGTACTCAATAACAAATTAGTATATCATATCTGCTGCTTGACCCTTTCCCTAACTGAATGGGAACAATAGGTCTTTGTACCTGATTACTGCAGAAATATAATGTAATAGAAAAGACTCAACTCAAGCTTGGCCTGGAACATTCCATGCATTGAGCACTAGGAGACAAGTAATGACTTCAGTGTCCCTGTTCCACATTTCCAGAGATGGAGTGATGGGCTGAGGTATTGGGGAGTGAGGAGTTGGTGGGGAGAGCCAGCATGTGGGAGTCAGGGAAAACCACTCCAAGCAGAAGGACTGGAGATGGGAGTGTTTGGCACTAAACGAAACATCTCTACCACACCCTCCATGCCTCAGGAGGTGTCAAAAAGGATGTAAGAGCCAAAGGAAAGAGAGGAGTGCTTATAATACTGTCTTCTGGACACATAATGGACTTGATATTCATGACCTCATAATGACTGAGGCTACCTACACAGACCTGCATAATAGGAGGAAAAAAACTGATGGCATCAAAATAGAATAGAGGCTAGTTGGAAAGAGAAGGGATTCAATGGTTGGGGGAGGGACGGTGGTGAGAAGGATTATGTTCATGGTATATTGTTTATATTTATGGAAGTTGTCAATTAAAAGTTTTATAATGATAATAAACCCTCACGCATGTGTGTGTGCATGTGTGTATGCACATCCATTTGTGTGTGGGTGCACATGTGTGTGCAGATGCACCTGTACGTGTGTAAGCAAAGGTCCATGTCAGTGTCTTCCTCTACCACTCTCTACCTTACTTATTGAGACAGGGTTTCTCATCAAACCCAAAATTCACCAATTCAGCTAGTCTAGCTAGCCGGCTTGCCCCAAGGACCAGCCTTTCTATGTCTTCTATTCCCTGGGATTATAGGTGTGCTCTGCTGTGCTCAGCAGTTACATCGGTTCTGGGGATCTGAACTCAGGCCTCATACTTGTACAATAAGTGCATTGCTGACTGAGCTATCTCCTCAACTCTGAAACTGTCTTTATATGAGGCACATTTTTGTCTAGGTAGAGCATGAGTATACCCATGCTATACATGTGGACCCAGGTATACACCCGGGTCTCCTCTACCTGGGGGCCCACCAAGGAAATCCTTCTCTTTCTTTTCTTTCCCACCAAAAAGCACGTCATTCCTATTGCAAAAAAAAGTAAAGCAATTGTAGGATACACTTCCTGTGCCATGATGGAAGATGACAGTCATGCTGAGATGTCATACAACGGTGTTGTTACAAGTGTTATCTCTGTAATACTTAGCAATGCTCAACACATTTTCCCACCGTGGCTTTTTTCATCTCACAAAAGACACTACTTTCATTTGAAAAGGTTTACAGCACTTAGAAATGCAGGGTGGAAAAGAAAATTGCAGCGTTGATCATTGACCTCCAAGAGAAATGCAGGAAATCTTTGGGGTTTGCTGTGAGCTGGGCTGCTGCACGCTCATCTACTTCTGGTGAGGTTCCCTTGGTTTCATCTCCATCCAGGAAAACAGCCTGATGCCTATACCTAGGAGAAGTGGCAAGGTTACATAAGGGCTTCACATGGTGTTTGGCATATTAGATCCTCAATAAATATTCATTTCAAAAACTAAGCAAGAAAGAAATGAAATGGAGACCTATATCAGAAAGTGCCCTGCTCGAGCACCACTGGGCTCTTCCCCTTTAGACACTGGATCCCTCTAAGGCAGAGCCTGTGCTTTCCTGATCTCTATATTCCCAGCAGTCCATGCAGCAAGGCTGCTCAATACCAGCCACTGTTAGCTCCTCAGCCCCTGGGCACGAATTGGGAAAATGTTCCCCACCTGGGTGGAGTTTAGTTCCCTCTGTCCCCTGGGCCAGATGCCTGATGCAAGAGGCATCTCATACATTTGCACACAGGAGCCCTGACTTAGACCTGCACTTGGCTTAGGAAAAGCCTGGATGCATGTGATGGTTGATACTGTCAACTGGACAAGACCTAGAATCACTTGTGAGGACTTATGTGTATTAGGTCAGTTAAGGTGGGAAGACCCACCTTAACTGTGGGCAGGACCATTCTATATATGCAAATGAGAGAGATTCATAGCATTTATCACTCTTTCCTTCCTCACTATGGGCTGAATGTGACCAAGTACCTCAAGCTTCTGCCACTCTGTCTTCCTTGCCATGGTGACTATCATGTGGGACTGTAAATTGAAATAAATTCTTTCTCTCTTTAACCTATTTTTTGTCAGACATTTTGTCTTAGCAACAAGGCAGTGATGAATATATTTCAAATGTTTCCTCACTCTTCTCCAAGGATTTGAACATTCAATTCTCTAATCAGTTGATCGTACTCACTGCAGGTGGGTAGTTAACCACAAGGGTTAGTTTCTTTCTTTCTTTCTTTCTCTCTCTTTCTTTCTTTCTTTCTCTCTCTCTCTCTCTCTCTCTCTCTCTCTCTCTTTCTTTCTTTCTTTCTTTCTTTCTTTTTATCATGTCTTCAATTTTAAAAGCATCCAAAGACCCCAGGCCTGGAATCTTTGCCTGAAATTCACACACAGAGGCCTCTTAACTCTTTTCACAAAATCTTTGCCTGGTGGAGTGTGGGTAATGGCGGGGCACAGTGAGCTGAACGGGAACAGGGGCAGATCTTAGGAAAAATGACATCAGCTGGAAAAACTCTGAACAGAGCTGTCACTGTGGTTGAGTTATGAGACAGTACCAGGAGGAGAGAGGAAGCAATCGTTCCTAACTCCATCCAGGGAAGGCAGCTCAAGGAGGTGTCAATGCAGCTGGGATTTCCAGTTCCTCCTTAACTGGACCACAGCATGCATCCTGTCCTCTGTCCCAACAAAGCTGTGGGCACAGCATTGTGTTGCTGCTGTGCCTGTAAAGTGTTCTGGAAGCTCTGATAGTTCATCTTGGCTTGGAAAGTGGAAAATTAAAGCAGTGAAAACATACCATGTAGCCAGAGTTTTGTGCCTGGGATGGTAGACAAGGACAGACCTCGCAGGGTCAAGGTGTGGGTGGCTACTGGCTCAGAGCCAGGTAGAGAGTCCATCAGTTTCCTTCAGGGAGGGAAAGAGGAGATAGGAACAAGCAAAGCTTCTCGGTTGTGGTTATGGGTTTGGTGGGAAAGGAAGGTTAAATTAGCCTGAACTTAATCATGCCTGTCAATCAATTACATAATAATCATGGTAGTCATTCACTGAGCCAGACATTGTGCTGAGGATCTTACATTTATCATCTCACTAAGCATGGTGATAACCTTCTGTCATTCCAGCCCTCGGGAGGTAAAGGGATCATGGGTTTGAGGTCAGCCTGCACTGCATGATGAGAACCTGGTTCTTTGTATGTAGTAGTATGTACAGTGTGGTGTGTTTGTGGTATGTGGATGTGTATGGACAGATGCAGGCAAGCAGAGGCCAGAACAGAACATCAGGCACCTTCCTCTATTGCTCTTCCACTTTACTTCCTTGAGACAGAATCTCTCAGTGAACCTGAAGATGCGGTTTTCTTTTTACAGTCAGACTGGCTGACCAGTGAGCATCAGAGATACTCTGTTCTCTGCTCCTCACAGAACAAGGGTTACAGGCATGCATAGCCATATCAAGATTTTTTTTTTTAAACACAATATCAAGGAATAGAACTCAAGCTTTCTCAGGCCATCACACTTGTACAACTAGAACTTACCCACTGAATCATCTCTCCGTCCTGAGACCATGTTAAAAAAAAAACAACTGTATTTGCATTGCCTCAATAAAATCCATAAATTGGTCTTACTAACTATATTTTCAGAATAACCCTGAGGGATTCACTCACTTCCCCAAGCTGGTGGTTGGCATAAGTAGGCACAAGAAATGCACCTCCATCTCATTAGCTCCACTTTCCTCTGGAACTAAGCAAATGTCTTTCTGGGGATGGAGCAAGTATCCACTCCCTGTCTCCCACACACTTCTTCAAAGACACACCTCTCAGGTCCCACATCCATCCACTCTCCTCTCCATAGTCACCTGTACTGCTTGCTTATACCCATCATACTTTGAAACTCACTTAAGAAACTGCTAACCTAAGTTAACATACCTGGTGGCCACAGAGGCAACTCTCCTGCAGCACTGATTTGGCTGTGTGTGTGAATCACCATGTGACTGTCAGGCTGTATGACTAACAAAGCCTATAAGGAAGGTCTGAGAATCAGCCAAGGATCATGGCTTCTATGTCATGCATCCTTGAGATACAGAAGATGCTCATGTCTCCCAGGGTGACCAGGACTAGGTGCTAGACCACAGCTCAACCCCAGTCTCCCATGGAGCACAATGACTCATTCAGCCCAACACTGTTGCATCTCAGACTCTGGGGTAAGACATGGAGGTGCAAAGACAACCAAGACAGTGTCCACCCAAGGGGACCACAAACTATTGGGGATAAATGAGAAATAGTAAATTGTAACATGCTTAGTCTTCAGTCTTTGCTGAACACAGCATTAAATGAGACAGCTCTGTGCATTCATGTGTTCCTTCACACATAGCCAGAAAAACTGAGAAGCAGGTTCCTAAGAATTCAGAGACACTGTCTATCTCTGTACCAAATGAATTCCTTGTGAGATACTGGAAGGAGACATTGGAATGGACCAATAGTGTCTTAAGGGGGAGCTTCAACCTAAAGATACATAGCTGGAACTTATGGGCCCAAGTGTCAGGCCAAAGGTCTTCAGAGTGACAGGTGGATCAAACCCTCAGGAGGTTTGGGAAGAAAGCCACAATGAAGCAAAGGGGAAGATATCCAGGCCCAAGTGGGTCACTCAAGCTCCATAAAGAATGTGTTTCCAGGCTGGAGGGATGGCTTAGCAGTTAAGATGTTTGCCTGCAAAGCCAAATGAGCCAGGTTCATTTCCCCAGGACCCACATTAGCCAGATGCACAAGGGGGCCCATGTGTCTGGAGTTCGTCTGCAGTGGCTGGAGGCCCTGGAGGGCCCACTCTCTCTCTCTCTCTCTCTCTCTCTTTCCCTCCCTCTTTCTCTGTCAAATAAATAAATTTTAAAAAATAAAATAAAGGGCTGGAGAGATGGCTTAGTGGTTAAGCACTTGCCTGTGAAGCCTAAGGACCCTGGTTTGAGGCTTGATTCCCCAGGACCCACCTTAGCCAGATGCACAAGTGGGAGCATGTGTCTGGAGTTCTGTTTGCAGTGGCTGGAAGCCCTGGCGCGCCCATTCTCTCTCTCTTTCTCTCTGCCACTTTCTCTGTCTGTCACTTTCAAATAAACATAAAACAAAAATAAATAAAATTAAATTAAATTAAAGAAAGAAAGTGTTTCCAAGGGGGCAACCACACCAAATGTTGCAGGTGAGTCAAGTTCCATGAGGACAGAGAAAGAGCCACTGGATCAAGCCATGCAGGCTCCTTGATGATCCCGGCATGGTGGTTTGGGTAGAGTGGTTGATGTCAACCAACTGTGAGTATTCTCAAGAGAGATGGGAGGAGGGTGATTGGGCAGAAGCAGGAGGTACTCTCAAAGGGACAGGAGGAGAGTGATGGCTGCAGTAGCTACTCTCAGAAGCACTGCCAGAGGAGATTTATGTCAAAAAAGAACAATATGGCAGCAGCTGGGGAGGGAAAGTGCCCCCCAAATGGTTGGGCTTTGTGGAGGTGTGAATGTAAATGTCCCCCCACAGCCTCAAGTATTTATGTCCCAGCTGGTAGAGCCTTTGGGAAGGGGGTCCTACTGGAGGAGCTGTGTCACTCGGGGTGGATCTTGAGGCTGATTAGTGAGAAGGTGACTGCTACAGGCTCGTTCTGGGACTTTGGTTAGTTGGTTGCTTCATTGAGACAGAGTATTGCTATGTGTTCCTGTCTAATCCCAGTCCCACTATGTAGCTCAGACTACTAGCAACAGTTTTCTTGCTTCAGTCTCCCAAGTTCTAGGATTACAGGTGTGAGCCACCATACCCCAATACTCCATGCTTACGCTGAGAAGAATGACAGCAGGTGCACCCAGTGTAGGATGTAGGCAGGAGATCAAGGAGCTGATGGCACAGAGAGAAGAGAGACTTCTGGGCAGTGGAGAGGGAGCACACAAATAAGGGAGCATGGCTCAGCCGAGAGCCCAGCTGGTCCTCCATAGAAGCAGAGGCGATTGGTGGATTTGCATGTAAGAGGAGAAAGCAGGCATTGGAGGCCTGTAAGTTCCTGTGGAGTGCTACAACATGGCAATTTTACTTGTCACCTGACTGGGCTAAGGCCTAATAGCTGGTGACATGTTATTTCTTAGTATGTGTGAGGATGCTTCTGGAAGGGATTAGCATTTGAATCAGTGGCAGAGTGAAGACCTATATTCTACACGGTGTCATCCTGTCCACTGAGGGCAAGAACAGGACAAAATGGCAGAGGAAAGGTGAAACTTCTCTGCTGGAGCAGGGACACTGATTCTCCCCTAGCTGTGGATAGCAGAGCTATTGCACCTCTAGCCTCTAGGCTGGATTAAACACAGGCTCTCCTGAGTGTTTAGCTTGCAGATGGCTCTCTGGACATGGGAGGTTTCCCATAATGCAACACATATGTGTGTGCTCATGTCAATGTGTATTGTTTAAATGTATGTGAATGCGTGTGTCTGAGTATATGTATAATTATGTACTTGAAGTGTGTGCTCTTAGGTGGTGTGTGTGTGTGAGTATGTATAAGTGTGTGGATGTCAAAAAAGTGTTTGGATGTATTTGGATGTTAAAGGTATATGTGAATATATATTTCAGGTGTGCATCTGAATGTGTGTTTGAGTAGTATGTGAAAGCATGCTTCTGTGTGTTTGAATATGTGAATGTTTGTTTGTGTCTGAGTGCTTTAGTGTGTGTGTTTGGATGTGTTTGAGTGTGAGTGTGTTTATGTGTGTTTGTGTTTGGGTATAATCGACAGTGCGAATGTTTATGCTTGAGCACGTACATGCATGATTGAGCGTTTGAGATGTGGATGTGTCCGAGTATGCGTGTGTTTCTGTGTATGCTTGAGTATGTGTTTGAGTATGAGTGTGTTTATGTGTGTGTCGGGGTATGTTATGAGTGCACTTGTCTGTGTTTAGGTATTTTTCAGTGTATTTATGTGTGTGTGCATGCATGAATGTGTGTTTATGTGCAGAGACCATTAGAACTGGTTCAGAGGACACCCAGGGTAAGTGGGGTAGAGGGCCTGGTTGTGAAAAGGTAGGGGCGCACTCTGTGAATTCCACACCTCCCACAGACCATGCAGGGGCAGTGCTCAGAGCACAAACATGGGAAAGCGTAAACAGCAGGAAGGGCAGTTGTGCCTGACACAGGGGGTCAGGCAGGAGCAATGGAGGTAATTAAGGAAAGGGAAATGGGGGCCGCATTGTCCAGAAAGCTTCCTGAGCACCTCAGCCCACGCGTGGGCGTCCTGACCAGCAGATCATGGCAGACACTCTGCTGCACCCCCACACCAGAAAGAGGAGAAGCGATAGATAGGGCAATGGAGGTCACCCTCACCCCTAGGGCTGACTAAGGAGAAACAGTGGGCTTTCCCTACACCTACTGTGTGGTGTTCTTGGGCTCTGCTGGCCTGCCAGGAGAAGCAGCTTCCTTCAGGAAAGGGAATGAAGCAAGATGCCACCTCCTGCCACAACCTGTGGTGGGCAAGGAGACTCATTCCCTTGAGGGCAAAGGCAGGCCAGCTCTTGAGGCAAGACTGGGCAAAGCTGAGGCCAGGGGTCCTGTGGTCCTCTGCCTCCCTCCACAGGCATCTGGAAGTGTGAGGTGGAGCTCACCCTGCCCTATTTGCCACATACAAGACAGAGGCATAACAAGTGAAGGGAGAGCTTCATTCATCTCTGCTCTGTGCACCCCATCTTTGCCCTCACAACTTCCCCATGAGATCCCAGGCCTGAGCTGCATGTTTAAACTTCCCTTGATTTCGATCTCTTTAGTTGCATGAGCCAAAGTTATTTTTAGGAAGAAATGGTAACTTACGATGAAAAGCTAGCGTACACGAGAGCTGTGAGTAAATGAAATGTCCCAGACACGACCTTGGACCCAAGGTTAACAACTGTCAACAGATACACAAAGTGTGCAAACTAGTGGGCCAAAAAAAAAGGACAGATATGCAACAATGGAATGTCATTTGACCTTAATAAGAATGGAAGTGCATGCAGCTGGCGAGATGGCTTAGAGGTTAAGGCACTTGTCTGCAAAGTCAAAGGACCCAGGTTCAATTCCCCAGGACCCATGTAAGCCCAATACACAAGGTGGTGCAAGCATCTGGAATTCATTTGCAGTGGCTGGAGGCCCTGGGGTGCCCATTCTCTCTCTATGTGTTCCTCTTTCTCTCTCTCTCCCTCTCTCTCAAATAAATAAATAAATAAAATATTTTTTGAAGAAAGTGCAGGCTAGGAGAGGCTCACGGTCCTGCAATCCCAGTACTTCCAGCACATAAGATGCCAAGGACAGGAGAATATGCTTCATGGTTGGGCTTTGAGGGGGTTATGCTGAGGAAAGTAAGATACTCCCAAAGGTGCAAATACCATGAGTGTACTTGTACCAGGTATGTACAGTGGTCAGAAGCAGAGGGTCAGATGAGAATATCTGTTGCTGGAGTGGGATAGAAGAATGAGGAGTTAATGTTTCATGGGCACTGACTTAATAGATGCTAAGTTTAAGCTGAGAAAAACAGAAAATTCTGGAGAAGGGTGGGAGTAATGGCATGGCATGAATGTACACAATGGCATAGAACTGAATACTTAGCTGAATGGTGGAGCTTGATGTATATTTTATCATAATTTTTAAAGTGTAAAAGAAACACACAGAGTTGAGAGCCTTTAAAGAAGTCAGCCTAACATTCCCAGAGCAGCTACCACACAGCAGGCTCAGCAAGATGCCCACAAACACCAGGTACCCACATTCCCCACAGACTCCAATGCCATGCCCTCAAGGCTAGAGAGTTCCTGTGTGGTCCCCACATCCCAATCTCTTCCTTCTGAGAGCAATAGCTTTCTCCCACTCCAATTCCTTCTTCCTGGAAGCAAGAGTTCCCTTCTATCCCTGACAAGAATAAAGAAGACATGGAAGCACTAGCAAGAGTACAAGCCTTATGCTAGGCTTCACAGAGCACAGCACTGTTTCCCGGGAGACCTGCTTCTTGCTAGTCACTTCTGCATTTCTCATGGTCAAGATATGCCTGAAAAGTAAGTATTCTTCACTGCCATACTTAGTGAATGTCGTGGGATGAATTATGTCTCCCTCCTCCAAATTGCATCTATCAAAGTCCAAACATGTGACTTTATTTGAAGATAGTATTTACAGAGTACCAGCAGAGAAAATTAGATCATGCATGGGGACCCTAGTCCATATGACTGGTGCTGTCTAAAAGGGGAGTTTGGGGCATGAGCACAGACATACACAGAAGGAAGATGACGAGACGCATGGGGCGAGGACAGCCACCTGCCACCAAGGAGAGAGACCTAGGGCAACCTTCCTCTCAGCCCTGAGCAGGAGTCCATCCTGCCAACACTCCCAGCGATTGTTTTGTTTCCTCAAGGCAGGGTCTCACTGGTGCCGAGGCTGACCTGAAACTCACTGTGTAGCCTGAGGCATATGTAGAACTCATGGAGATCCTCCTATCTCAGCCTCTGGAGTGTTGGGACTAAAGATGTGTGCCCCCATGCCCAGTTTATGTTTTTGTATTTTGTCCTTATATTTTAGCACTATAATTTCACCAAATACTTGTTTATATATGATTTATTTACATGCCTCAACAGCAGCGGGAGCTAGACCAAGGCAGGGTTGACATCTGAAGAGCTGCCTGCGGCAATGTTGTTCACAACTACCCTTAAGCTTCAGAGCTCTAGAAACATTTTAGAAAACACTGCCTGCAAGTGTTAGGGGTTGCCCTAGATGTGAGTAGTGGCCAAAAGGTTCTCAACCTCAATGAATGAAGGAGCAAGAGGAAAATGTATACCATATGTCAACATACTCACATCCTACAGGCATACCAAAGGAGGGAGGGTAACAATGGCCTCCAAAAACCCTCATAGTTACTATAAATTGTCACCAGGACATTGATGGGAGAGGAAAAGCAGACATGTGGCCTGATGACTTTCTCTTTGTCCTCTCCCTAGGGACATGGAGGAAAAAAAAGAGCAGAGGACTGTTTCACTATGCTTTGTGAAGATTAAATATGTGATCCACCTAAACTGATTTTGTTCTCTGATACAGGACCATTTCAGCCTGTGCTAACAAGTATGTTCTCAATCCTAGAGGTATTTCAGCCAGTTCCCTGCTCACTGCTTATTGCTAAATTTCCATCTAGTAAACAAATTCTACTTTCATTTTAAAAGGCCGTAATTGGCTGGGCATGGTGACACACACCTTTAATCCTGGCACTCAGGAGGTAGAGGTAGGAGGATGGCCATGAGTTTGAGGCCTCCCTGACACTACATAGTGAATTCCAGGTCAACCTGGACTACAGAAAGACCCTACCTCAAGAAAATAAACAAATAAAAACAAAGTCATAATTGAACAATAAGGTGTTCTGTTCTCTGCCATTCATAGAAAAGGATTCTCCAACATGTAAGGTGGGAATTCAAAGTCTATTACCCACCTGTAATGGTTAACCTTGACAGCCAGCTTGACTGGATGAAGGGATGCCTAGTAGATGGTAAAGCAAACCACTGGATGTGCCTGTGTGGGTGTTTCCTGAGAGGGGGAACATCCTAGCAGATGAAACAGAAGCGGAAAATGAAGAAAGCCAGCCAGCACGGTCTCTGGTTTCTCCCCTCTCTCTCATCTTTCCTCTCTCTCTCACCTCTCCTACTTCTTTACTTTCTCCTCTTTCTTCTTTTTTCTCTCCTATCCCCTCTGTCCTCTATCTCTCTTCTCTCCTCTCTCTCTCCTCTTCCTGGCTGCCTTGAGGTGAGCTGCTCCGTTTGGCCACATTCTCCCCACTGTGATGGACTGACACCTCTAAAGCCATGATCCAAGGTAAGTTTTCTTCAATCATTTATGTTCAGTAGTTTGTCACAATGACACAAACATGACCTGTCCTAAAGTGACTTCTTTCAGTGTATATTCAATATTTTTTTCAAAATAAAGTCTTATGTTTATTAGTACCCTTAATAACTAACATTTTCCTGAGATTCACACTTATACCTTAATGGACAAAATCAGATTTAAATGTTGAACAAATTCTACTCACTTTTCTTTAGATGAGGCAGAGGAAATAATAGATATGTGTATATGAATCAATTACTATTTGCAGTAATTTCAAATTCACTATCCAACTTTTAATTTAAAGGCATTCTATGTATTTGAAAAGTGAATGGCTAATATCTAGAAAATATACAATCATTTTCTAATTTATTCAGAAAACTGTGTGTGTGAATGTTGTTGCTTTAAAGATATTTTGGTTTGTAAGAGTAGCTTCCATGTGTTTAATTTATTTTTAGAAATTTCACCTGAAAATTCAATTAGCTGCTTTGGCAAGCAGTAGGTTTTTCTTTGGTCCAACAATTTTGCTGCACATAAGAATAGTTAATTAAACCTAAGAGGATCTTAATTTCTCCACTTAATTTTATTCTCAAAAGAGTTTGAATTCTTTATTAAATCGGGTAACCATTCCTATCAGTATTTATGTCCATCACTTATGGATGCCTTAACAATGTGTCCCAAATTTCTTCAGACAAGATCGGTTTTCTTGGGCTGGGATGTAGCTCAGCTGGTGGAGTGCTTGCCTCAAATGCACAAAGCCTGCGCTCAATCACTAGCACCACATAAGCCAGCATGGTGGTGTATGTCTATAATCCCAGTGTTTGGGAGGTGGAGGCAGGTATATGTGGAGTTGAAGGTCATCCTCAGTTATATAGCAAGTGCAAAGCTACCCTAGGTGACATGAAACACTGTTTGAAAGAAAGAAAGAGAGAGAAAGGGAGAGAAGAAGGACGGGAGGAGGAAGAAGAAAGGAAGGAAGGAAGGAAGGAAGGAAGGAAGGAAGGAAGGAAGGAAGGAAGGAAGGAAGGAAGGATAGATGGATGGATGGATGGATGGACGGACGGACCACTATATCACAGCTGTGGAGACAAGGCGTTCACATCCAATGTGTTGACAGGACTGCACTCTCCCTGAAGCACAAACCAGGAATCCTTTCTTGGCAAGAGTGACTTTCTGGTTGCTGAAGACGGAATCCCACCCACCATCCACACGTGATGCCCTACCTAGTGCCTTCCCTATGCTGCATTTATCATTATGTAGATGAGGTACAATTAAGATTCCTTCTCAGCAGCCTTTAGTGCCATTCCATAGAAGCCACAGTCTCACCTAAACATTCCCTTCCCCTGTATAAGCCTCAGATTCCCTCTCCCACTCTCAAAGATGAGAGGGCTTGGCTTTTCCACAACCTAGGATCTCTGATGAATTTTCTACCCAAAGCCTTTGCAAGCTCCCCTGTTCCTCCTGATTCCCTTGCAGGATCTCATTTCTCAGAAATTCAGCTCTGCCAAAATGGTAGCCAGAGACACCACCCGAGTCAGTCACATCCTAACAAGCATACATTGCCCAGTAGTCTCATTCTGTTGTCCTCAAACCCCATCCTCTTCCTGGGCAAGATAGGGAGTTTGATGCTTTAAAACTGGTTTCTTCAGGACCTAATACTTAGAGTTACTGGGACAAGATGTAGTCATTTGAGTCTGAAAGGGTCTTGAAATCTAAGACCAGAGTACTCCCAGATGTGTGTGGGACTGGGGCAGAGTATATACTGGGACAGACTGCATATACTAATACAGCCTACCTAAAGAGTCTTTCAGAACACAGCTTACATTTTATATATTTCCAGTGAAAGGATTCAACAGGAATTCTTGCTACCACCCAACATGGAAGGCTTCATTCACATGGCTTCCTCCATCTGGTTAGCAGGGCTGCCAGGCTTTTGTCCGAGTGTTTCAGGCATCTGCTTTCCTCCCCATATACATGGTACAGTCTGTAATATTTTCTACAATGCAAGACACCAACTGAGACCCCTATGAATAAAAAGGAACAGATATTGAAAGCTCCAGAGACTAGGGGCTGGGAAGATAGCTCAGCCAGTAAAGTGCTTACCTTGAAAGCATAAAGATCAGAGTCTGGTCCTCAATGCACAAGAAAATCTCAGACATCAAAATTTTCAGAGATGTTTTCTGTACACTAACTGTGTTGACCTATTTTTAGAATTAGCAGGGAGAATCTGACATATTCACAAATATTTTAAAAGTTGTTTCTTATGGCTTCTATAACCCTTTGTAACCTTATATGTCACTAATGTCAAGCCCTTTGTTTCCTTCTACATACTGAGATATGATTTTATGTATATAAATCCTTCTTCCACATAGCTGTTTGATTTTATTATTACATTTTACATAAGTACACAAGATGGAAAAAGAACTATTTTTCAAGATCAAAGTTTCTTGAGTTTGGGGAATGGGATTGTTAATTTGGCTTTTGTTTTTAATATAACCCAGGCTGGTCTTGAACTCCTGGTCCTCCTGCTACTTCCCAAGTGCTGGGATTACCAACATGTGCCACCATTCCTGGCTTAATTTTAAGATCAGAGTTTGTAAGCAAAGGGTAAAGCCAGGTTCTCTGGTTCTGAGTCCACTGCTCCCAGAACCATATGGTCTGAACAGAGATGTATTTCTGTTCCTCCTGAACCATAGGACAGAGAGAGTGAGTAGGATCCAGATAACAGGGCTTTCTGACTTGCATTGTATGGCTGGGGCTGGGGAAAATCCTAGATCTATCGGATTGAATTTCATGTTTTCATGAGGATAAACTTCTTGACCAGATGCTGAGGTGTGAATAGGAAGCCTGCCTGACCATGATCATACAAGCACAGAGTCCAGTGGTTGTGAGTTCCCCATTCACTGGGGATTTTCCATGTGGAAGAAAGTTGTCACCTAAATAGAGGCTTCAGATTCGTCAGAGGCCAGTGGGAACTGTCTTTGTAGCATCTTGGACATCATAGATGGAAAATAGGCCGCCATGAACCCCTTCAGTCCCAAGAAGGGAATTCTCCAAAGATTCCACAGTCAGAGCCAGGGAGCTGCCAGCATCCACCCTGTCCCAAGGGAGACCCTACAGTTGAATGACTTCACCACAGTAGTAAATTTCCTTTCATTTGTTTGCTTGTTACATTTGGTAAAAGTTTGTTTCTTTTTAATAAGAAAAATGAGCTAAAGAAGAAAAATAAAACAGTTCATACTTTTAGTCTAAAGATGATAGTTTTCCCATTATAGGAAATGAATACTCGCTTAAAATCCACACTAATTTCCTTGAACTTCTTTGAATGAGTTTCATTGCCCTGAGACACTGATAGCAGAAGAGAACAACCTTTTGTTGTTGCCTCAAGAATAATATTCAGTGCACAAAGGACATACATGAATGAGACTGCCCACTTGCAGGACTCCCGCATCATGTTCTGGTACCATGCCATGGGCGTTTCTTCCCCAGGTGTTTTTCAAACCTTGCTGTATGAATTACTTCTATTCTATGGAGCCAAAAGACTGATTACAAAGGAACTTTCCATGAAATGTGTCATCTGTCTATGATTTCTGTAACTCCTGCACACCACAGGACTCGAATTCTGAGGCTCTGTGACTTGTCCTCTTTACAGCTCTTGGAAGCTACTCCCCAGCTCGTGTTTATTGTGCCAACTCTCATCTGGTGCCCAAGGGGGTATCCAAGGTATCTATTTCTGCACACAGTGATTGGTTAATCCCTGCATCACGTGTCTGCTTGATGGCAGCCTGTTGCTGATGGGTACCCAAAAAGGAGAAAGTCTTGGACCATTCAAAAGGCATCCTTTGTATCTGAAGGATAAGTACTAGTCCCCATGTTGCTATATATGAGACTATGGATACATGTGACCCTGGAAGACAACGATAACATACTCAAACACTACAGCTACCCACAGATGGGTAAGGACAAGCTTCTGGTCCCTCCGGTGCTCAACCAGTCTCAACAGAGGGACCTGGAGGCCTAAGGATCAGGTGACTAGAGACAAGCCCTCTGTCCTCCAGTCACTCACCTACCAGGTAAACTTTCAGACAGGAATCTGTGATGGAGAACAATTGCACTGTATGGAGTGCTGCTCTCCAGCAGAAAGAAAATCTAGTGAAAAAGAAATTAAGTTTCATTCTCTCACCGTGAGCAGGGAGGAAAGGAACTGGGGGAGATGGGAATGGCACGAATTGCCCTTGAGTCATGCCAGGGCATCCAACTCATCTTCTCTTTCATGGTAAGGTCTAAGCTGAGTATGCACATGTCTATAATCCCAGAAGTTGAGCAGAGCAGGAGCAATGTGAGCTCAAGATGGAAATCCCTTTGTCTCAAAATAAAAAATCCCAACCCAAACATATAGAATCCGTGGCTCCCTAGACCACCATTGCAAAAAAAAAAAAAAAAAAAAAAAAAGCACAGAAAACTGGTTTGGTTGGGTGGTAGCGGTAGCATCCTCCCCACAAGGAGGTGCAGGCCAAATGTAAAAATCCATGGTGTTAATATGATGTTAAAGCTCATAGTGCCTGTCTTGTTCTTGCTGTTTTTCTATGGTTTTTTTCATCTCTGTAACTATTGCTTAGGCTCTGAAATCCCTGCCCATTCAAAAACTCAACTTCTGTCGCTGACCACTAGGTGGTGCCCAATTCCCAGTCTGTAACAGGATCTGTGCCCTACTTGAGACCTCAAGAACTAGTAGAGAAGCCAAATGTGCAACAATTACAAAAATGAACAGGGTGAAGAGGCCAGGTGCAGATGTCCTGACCCCTGAAGCTAGGGATGATCAAAAACATCCCCTGAAGAGATCTCCAGTTGCAGTCCTTGCAAACAGAGATGCAGCTCGTTCATAGGAGCCCAGGAACTTCCCTGGCCTTTCTCTTCAGATTCTTTGCTGGCTACCCAAGACTGGGGTGGAAGCGGCTTTGTTTCTCTCACAGTGCCTCTCCCCTGCAGGAAGCTGTTTACTGCCTCTGCGACCACAAAGGGACCTTTTCCTACTATATGGCCAAATGTAGTGTTTACTGAGCTGTAAACCAATCCAAGCTCATCCTTGGTGATGGGACCTTCTCATTGACTGTCCTGGGGAAACTTTCAGGCATGATGCCATGACTTTTAACTTGGGATTCTGGGTTGCAGGACTGGCCTGAGCTGTGGCTGGAGCTGGCTTAGTGCAGGTTTGTGAATGACATCCTCAGGATGCTGGCAGTCCCAGGACAAACAGGAAGGCTAGGGGATAAGAGCAAAGGAACAACAAACACCACTTCCTGGAAAGTTATTTTGGTCACTATGGAGCAAGAATGCTTTTAATCCCAGCACTCTGGAGGCAGAGGTATGAGCATCGCCATGAGTTCTAGGCCAGTCTGAGACTACATAGTGAATTCCAGGTCAGCCTGAGCTAGAATGAAACCCTACCTAGAGGGAGTGAAGGGAAATCATCTTCTGGAATACAGAACAGGTGCTTTTCACCTACCTGTGAAACACCGGGCTGAGAGGTCTCAGACCTGCAGTCCTCCCCTCCTGAAGTGAGAGCCTAAGTGATGGGGCAATGCACTTGGGAGCCTTTCATTCCACCTACCCACAGCAACAGATAGGTTGCCAAGGGAGAGGCACTGTAAACTTAATCCAGGATTTATAGACACAGGAGCCTGGGTAAATGAAGACTAGAGTGCTACTAAAAGCATCTGGGTTTTACACTTTGGTTCAATAAAGAAAGGACAGCCAGCCACATGGGAATGTGATTGCGCCAATGAGTCTAATCTGAGATGAAAGAACCTGTAAGGCCTGCGAGCAGCCCTTCCCCTCAGTCTTGCCAGTTATCTATGGGGCAGGTCACTTCCAACTCTACGATGTTTGGGGAAAGGAAGGCTAGTTTCTGTGACTCCCCTTGTGGGAAGAAGGGGCAGGCAGAGAGCACAGGAAAGGAGCTCAAAGCACTCTGTATGGCAGTTACATGGCGGGGCTTGTGATCTGAGCCCAGGCCTCAGACACAGCTTTCAGGGCTCACAAGCAGCCCATTACATCCTAGCAACTTGTTAACTCAGTCCATGCCAAGTGAACTAGAGGATCTCCCGCACAGGCCAAGCTGACCAGGGTCTGCATAAGGAGAAGCAAGTCATCCATGTCTCAAATGGGCACTTCTACCACACAGTGACGCCTCACAGCTCTGGAAGGAGAAGTCCAGGACCAAGGTCGGGTGGGCTCCAGTCCTGCTAGGCTCTCAGACCCTTACTGTAAAGCTACTGCTTGTATCATGAATGCCCACCTTCCTGACTTCATCTAATTCTCATTTCCTCCAGATATCACCAGAGGCAAGGCCTTCAGCATGTGTATTATGGGAAGAATGCAAGCAATTGGTTTCATCAGAACTCTGCTGTTGGCTTGAAGAAGGGCTGATGTCTTAAGGCACAGCTTGGAAGGGGGGAGGGTTCAAGCCTGAGGGGTGATATCCCTTGAGATGGGTTTTGAGCGATGAGGAGTTGGCCAAGGAATAGTGCATTACAGAAACAAGGGACTATGCCAAGAGTTTAGGTAGCATCAATCTTTCTTAATTATTCAGGGAGTAAAACATTAACAAATGTATCTAATAAATCATTCATCCAAAAACTATTTAACCCAGCTCTTATCCATGTTGCCCTAAGAACAACTCGGCTATTATGATCGATTTCAGGAGATGTCTAGACAGATAAATGAATACCCAGCTGTTTTTAGAAAATCCGTCACAAGAGGCACATAGACCTTGGCAGTTCTCAGATGGAAGAGAGGTTTAAATATTTAGCTGCCTCAGTCTGGGTCTGTCTGGCATAGGCTTCCTGTATACCTGGCCCACCTGCGAAGGCACTCCAAGGTGGGACAGGTACTTGTGTGGAAGTTGCAGTGGTCAGATAGCAGCTGGGCCTCACCAGTTCCAGAGGACATTCGGCTACAGGGAAGCCAGCTGCATTTCTTACTGAGGACACCACTTCTGTCTCCCCTTCTCTGCTGACAAGTTTGTTCTAGAGCAGTGTGGAAGCAGGGCTGGTTTCTCTTGGACCGGGCTGCTCTCCTGGGCTTATGAATAGCTGCCACCTCCCCCAGCTCTGTCCCCTTACATGGTCTTTCCTCTGACTCCAATCAGACAGAGTTAGGGCCTCCTTCTGACCCCATTTTATTTTTAAGCTTGGGAAAGGCTACCTCCAGATGCAGTACTCTGAGAGACTGGGATGACATCACAACTGCAGAGCCAAGCACAAGTTCCCAGGTCATGGGGCACTCTGACATGCTCGTTCCCTCCACCAAAAGCTCCTCTTCCTCTACTAAAAAGCTTCAAGCCCTAAAGACACTAACTTGTTTTGAGATCAGTGCCGTGTGAAAAATAGGCTTGGCAGCCTAGGCTTGCCTAGAACCCAAGCAGATCTTGAATGCCATGGTGAGGGGCATTAGGAGACTGCTCAACCATCGTCTGCAAGCAGTTCCTTTCAGGAAGAAGACTGGCCAGGTTCTGAACACTGAGGCTGTCCCCCATGCTGTGGATGAGGATCACCTGACAGATGGTTTCCTGTCCTGTCATTCCATGAACAAGCCAGGATGTGCTGGGATGACATGAGGAGTGACTAGGGATCTGCTCAGTGTCACTCACATAAGCTCAGTGACAAAGCCAATGTCCCTGTCATTGTTCAGAGCTTGTGGGAAGGTTTCCCAGCTAAAGGAGAGAGGCTGAGAATAGCTGGTGTGTCATATGGCCACTGCAGTCTTCCTTTCTAGGTCTTAGGTACATAGGGAACAAGACAAATTTGCTTATTCAAGTCATGGCATACTGGGGAAAGAAACCTTGCCAAGAAAATGAGGATGAGTGAGCCATTGAGCTGGATGGGAGCTCTTAGTAGGATGGCTTTGTCCTGCCACAGACCTTATTGTCACAGGGAGGGGTAGATTTTGCCCTTCCTCACCCCGGCAAGTGACTATAGTCCAGGCCAAATACCTCCACATCCACAGGGTGATGGTCAGCAGGGCAGGTACTTCCTTACAGCTGAGGCCTTGAACATGACTTAGCAGGACTGAGACTACGTGGCCCTAGTGTGATGGGTGCCTTGCCAGGTAGGGCACACATCAGGGGCACATGCACACAGCCACTGTGTTCCAAGACTTGAGGACACATCTTCATACCTCCTTGTGTTCCCTAAATAATGGTTTAGCAGAAAAATTGTACAGCTATAGCTGTCTTCCATGGTCACAGAAAGTGCTCTTGAAGAATACTAACACATCAGTTCTTCAGCATGAATCGGGGTCTGTCCTGTTCCCACCATTCAGACACTAGTTGTCAGCAACATTCCATTCTAGCAAGGGAGCAAAGACTATGGTGAGGCTAAGGGTGAGTGGAAAAGATGTTCTCTGCCATCTCTCATGCAACAGACTGAAGAGACCTGGAAAGGATGGGTGTAGGCGAGATGAAGGTCTTGCACAAAGCTTACTTAATTGTCCATAAAATTCCCAACACGACCTCTGTCCCAGACAGAAAATAGGTATGAATAAAAACCCAGGATAAGAAGGGTTTGAAATCATAAGGATTGGTAATTAAAAAAACGCCCAATAATCATGCCTGAGTTCCAAGACACATCAGAAAATGACAACTACCTACTCACACACTTTAGATGGCAAAGAAAGTGGAAATGGTGAAGGAAGAGCAGGACACTGCACATTGGTCCTGTATACCTTGGCTCTCTCTCCAGGAGAATCATCAAATCAGCAACCTTCCCAGTCCAGATAAAGGCAGGTTCCCATCAGACCAGCCATTCCCCATTACACACACAGGCCAAGTCAGCTCAGAAAACTGCTGTCTGGGATTCTGCCGTGGTATGTAATCCTAGTAGGATGCCTTCAAGCATTTACTTTATTACTGTGTCATTCTTGTATCACCTCTGCTCCCAGTAGAAGCAGGCAAGGTGCGTTCAGAGGATTCAGTGCTAAGTTTGTAGGGACCTTGAGATTTTCTTGTAAAAGGTGGACACACTTTTTTTCTACTGTTTCCTCTACGTTGCTTGAATTTTCAACAGATCTCACAATCTGGACTGTAGCTATCGACTATTCCCTTTCAGAGGCACTGAACACATTTGGAGCATTCTAGTTTCTGTTTGATAAACAGAAAGGAATGATAGCACAGCAACAAGCTGTATTACTTTGTGTGTTTTATGCAAACTCTATGCCTAAACTTCATCTGCAGAAGTTGAAAGAAAACGAAACTTGACTTAGTGCCCGTTAGCATCTTTCTGTGCACCACACACAAAGCTTTATCTGTACTAACAGAATCCCTGGTGGTTAACAGGATACTGTCATTATTTTACAGGAGATAAACTCGAGGGCCAGAGTTTACACGGCCAATCAGTGAAGCAGGACCCAAGACAGGGTTCTACCTGCATATGTTGTACCACTTAGTGGCCAAGCTGTCATCCCAGCTTTGTCATGGGTGAGATGGGCAGGTGCCTAGAGGAGGCTCAGCAAATCCCGGCAAGCCTCAAAATAAATCCATATTTGAAATGATGTGCAGCTTTATAGCTGTATTTGCCAATTAAACAAGTATACATAAAGATACACGATTCATACTGCACAGAATGATTTTATTACCAGATAACTAACTTTTAAGGTTCCTATTTTCCCTTTCTCTTCTAAATTAATGAGACACCAAAACCCCAGTGACATTGTCATAATTTATTCTGAAAATACCATGAGGAAATGAGATAGTTCAATATTTCTTGTTGTACAGAGCTTGTTGGTAGCCTGAAGAATGGCTGGGGGTGCAGCTCAGTTGGCAGTGCTTGCCTGGCATGCACGAAGCCCTGAATTTGGTCCCTGACACTACTTAGATACATAAAACAAACCCTATCTCAAAGTAAAAATATAAAATTATAAGATAGGAACCCAGAAGATGGTGCCATGATTAAAGATCCTTGCTTGCAAAGTTTTTTGTCCCCAGTTTGATTCCCCAGCACCCACATAAAATCAGATCACAAGTGGTGCATGTGTCTGACATTCATGTGCCATGTCAAGAGATTCTGGTGATCCCATATTCAAACTTAAAAATTAAGGAATCAGACAGGAGATGGCTTAGCAGTTAAGGTGGTTTCTTGCAAAGCCTAAGGACCCAGGTTCAACTCCCCAGAACCTACGTAAAACAGATGCCTAAGGTGATGCATGCACACAAGGTAGCACATGTGTCTGAGGTTCGTTTGCAGTGGGTAAGACCCTGGCATGCCAATTCTCTCTCTCATAATTTTTTTAAATTAAGGAACTGTAGAAAATATCCTCTTTTACCTGTATTCATGTATACAGTCATGAACCAATAATTTAGATGGAAAAACTAGCCTGCCTTATCATCAACAAACATGTACTGAGAGTCTGCTCTGATGCCAAATCTGGAATCCACCAAAATTACCTGAGTTCTCAGTCTACAATGGGCTCTTCAAAATAACATCTTTGCTTCGGGTAACCATTCGACTGTGTGTGTGTGATGTATATAATTTTATGTTAAATACATAATGTACATATCAGGCACATCTCTGATCTCTGGTATCAATTCATGAATGATACTTTAGCATACACAAACTGAAAGATGTCCAATGAAATTTTGACATCTTCAAGTAAAACTACTGTCTAGTGAAAATGATTTTATATGTAAGTCATTCATGGTATTTATCTATGTAATATAAAGTATGTGAATATCCACATTAGTTTAACCAACATACTGATTTTCACTCTAATGCTTGGATGCTACATATACATATAATATACTATGTATATTAGTTATACAAATCATAATATATTGGTAACATTCTAAAACAGTCAAATTTTAATCTAAATAGCATTGTTACCTGTAATAAACACCTGCCTGAAAAGGCAAAAAAAAAAAAAATCATGCTTTATAATTTCTAAAAGTGGTGTCCAGAAAATCTTATAGACAATCTTCAATCTACTACTTGAAAAAATACATATGGCCAAAAACTATTTCTACTAAACAATCTTTTTTATTTTTCAAGGTAGGACCTCACTCTAGCTCAGGCTGATCTGGAATTCACTATGCAGTCTCAGACTGGCCTTGAACTCACAGTGATCCTCCTACCTCAGCCTCACAAGTTCTGGGATTAAAGATGTGTGCCACCATGCCCAGCCTACTAGCCAATTCTAACTGTACATCTGAAATATTATCTTGGCAAAGAAATTCTGTTCTTCCAAATGTAGATATGGTATACAATTATAGGTTATTTTGTGCCTACATTTAAGTAAAATTTGTGATATTTCTATTGTTTTCTTAATGGCCAGTTTAGTTAGGTCATTTGATTGACAAACATCTACTCAGAAAATAAAAAGTATAAAACATATTATGAAAGAAAAATATATATGAAAACTGTATAAAGGAAAATTGGCATTAAGTGAAAAATTATGCAGAAACAAGACATGAAAAATATCATAAGCATGGACTCATTTGCCACTTTATGCAACAACTGCCTGCTTCCCTGAACTTACTGCTGATTACAGAACTGCCAGCCAATGAACCCTGGGACATACTACTTCTAAAGTAGGCACATTAGCTTGTATGGTCAAACTATGGCACTGATTCAAAGCTTATGATATATATATATATTATCACTAAACCTATTTTATGTACTAGAAAATAGTTGAGTATTTAGGTCAAAAAATTTTACACAGGGCCAGGCATGGTGGCACACACCTTTAATCCCAGCACTCAGGAGGCAGAGGTAGGAAGATCCCCATGAGTTCGAGGTCACTCTGAGACTACATAGTGAATTCCAGGTCAGCCTGAGCTAGAGTGAGCCCCTACCTGAGGCGGGTGTGAGGGGAAATGTTACACAACACAGAAATGAGACTGTGAAAGACTTTATTTTGTTGTTTTCTTACTTTCATCCAAACATCCTTTTCTGTAAAACATAAAAGCATGCACATTGATGACACTCTTATAAAGAAAAACAAAGTGATACCTCAGCTGTAAGTCAACAATAATATAAATGAAATTATGTAAAAGGATTAACAGGTAGGCATACAGCTTTTCAGCTTATAAGGCAGTTATGTCAAGTCAACACAACACAAGAGGGAAAAGCTTCTATTTTTCAAACATTTTGGTACAATTCTTTCTCATTCCTTTTTAAAATTTTTTTTGGTTAAGATTGTGTGAAGAGCAAAGCATAGTCCTAAGACTCACGACAATCAACAGCCTGTATACAGGTCACTTGGCCCTACTGAAAACCAGTTACATTTCACCTAATTCCAATGGTACAGCCTCTTAACATTTAACTGTGGGCATGTCCATGGTATACCAAGTTTCACAGCTACTACTAATTACTTTATTTACTGAGTCCAAGTGCTCTAACAGGACTTCTACAAAGTATATTTTACAAAGACATTGAATGGGGGGGGTGAATTTCACCGTATTTGCAAAATAAAGTTACAATTTGGTGTAAGAACATGATGCACAAGTTTAACCTACACCCCATTAGGATTGACTGTGTTCTGTGGAAAGATGTGTATAATGAATTCTCCATACACATACATACTAATGTGAGAAACAAATCACAGTACATGACTCTTCAAGGATGTCTCTTGAGATGGCCTTTTCTCTGGATTTAGAAAAACAGGAGAAATTTATCCCAATGTTTTTTTAGATTGTCATTAATGATTCAAAAATTGGTATGTTTCATCTGAATTACTGGTATATTTTATAACAAAAATACAAAAGTAATTAGCAGGAATTTATCTTAATGAACTTAAATTTCACCATAATAGAGATCACACTTTAGAAAGGCCTTCTTCTGCGAGGCATATTGTTCCATAACTGAAAGCTGCATGATTTGGTTCTGTAAGATAGCTCCTATTCTCAGATGATAGGTAATTGTGTAGCAACATTAAAACTAACAGGAAATAACAGATTCACCCAGTTCTGAATTTCACTGGCTTGAGAAAGTTGAATTCTGCCACAAACAAGTGCAAAATGCCCCTGCCATAGCTAAGGAGGCTCATGCCCAGGAGCCAGAGGAGTAGCTTCTGGAACAGGGTGACACTGTCTGGCTCTGATGTCTGCACTCGCCTCCTGGGCAAACCACTGGGCAGCAACACTGAAGGAAGTCATCCAAAGAAGAGACTGGAACACACAGCAGACCACCACCAGAGCACACAGTGATTTCTGATCAAGCATGTGGTTAAATCAAAGTGAAAAAGGCAAGAAGGCACATGCTAGAAAATCCAGTCAGAATATCTGCAGGCTTGTGTCACCACAAAGGTCTGTGAACTTTATGTCCACCAAAAGTTCACTCTGTCTATCTTGACAGACAGTTCTAGGAGCCTTCCCTTTTCAGCACTTATAGCCCAGAAGGCAAAGGTACGAGCAGCACCCACCACTGAAACCTCCAGAAGCTGGGCAACTTAAAGTTCTGCTGCAAGGAATTTTACCTCACAATTTTACCTCAGACTTCATTTTGACATCTCATACATTACTCTTGCATATAGAATACTGGATATGCAAATTAATCAATTTTAATAAATATTAGAAATGTTCACTATTTTGCAAATGTAAATGAAAATAAACTAAATAATGTAATAAAATAAACACACTGAAGAGTTCCTTCCCCATGAACACTTCTTGCCCTTTTCTTCAAGCACCTCAATAAGCAATGACAATGTCTTTCATAGAGTTGACAAAATTAAGTAAAAAGCCAGTTTTACTTAGCTTCAAGATACTACACTTTAGTGATAAAAGTTTACTGCTGTCAAGTAGTAAAAATTTGAAAATAACAAATATAGTGAAATATGCTGAAAATTAATGTTAAAAATACAGCCATCTGAGTTATAAAACAATAGCAAATTATACAATCCTAATACCTCCAGAAGTTGACATTAGCTCATGGAGAATGTAAAAAATAGGAAAATTCCTCTCAGCTTTTACTTTTGCAGCAACCCCAGTACTAAAGTTGAGAAGCCATGTGTAGCCCAAGATCAACTGCATGTCGGCTCAACTCACAAACTCTATCCAGTGCTTAAACAAGGCTTTATTTATACTTCTCATTATTCAGAACAATTGGTGTGATGTGCAGCCGTCAGCAGGAGACAGTGACTGGAGCCAGCAGCTTGCTTATGTTTTAATAGTAAACCACAGGCAGCCAAGGAGGGTTCCACATACACAGGTGCCCACATACAGCTTCCGTCCAGCCTCAGTCATAAGCATGCCAACAGTCAAGCCACTTAAGATTAATACTGATGGTACAGTCTTCTTGAAACTTAGTCTGGAATGCACACTTTTCCCAGGAAATCTCTGTCTTCTTTCTGGATCTGGTGAATCATAGAATTCTGTGAGCAACCTATAGCAGATGGAAAAACAATTCAGACTTGCAACCTTAGACATTTCAATGGTTTTATTAAGTTCAACAAATCATCTACTGGACAGCAATACTTGATGGAGGAAACACAGGTTCTTGGACAACCAGGATGGGAGAGGAAGCATCCAGAGATTTGGAACAGTAGCAGCTTCACGTCTTGACAGGACCATCACTATGTTCTATGGTTACTATACATGATGTCATTTCAAAACACATGGAGCTGGGCATCATGGCACATACCTTTAATCCTAGCACTTGGGAGGCAGAAGACTGGCTGTGAGTTCAAGGCCACCCTGAGACTACATAATGAATTCCAGGTCAGTCTGGGCCTAGATCAAGAACCTACCTTGGAAAATAAACCAACACATGGGCAATGACCCATCTCAGCTTCACTTCCTCCTTTCACAGCTCCTACTCCATGAGAAGTCAAAAGACCAGCAATTCTTATAGTATATACATGGAATCCCCTGAAAGTCCAAGTCCCATGGAAATGTAAAAATAGGTAAAAGAATGTTTTTTTAAAAAGCATAGTTAGGCCAGGTGGGGTGGCACACAACTTTAATCCCAGCACTTGGGAGGCAGAGGAGAATCACTGTGAATTCAAGGCCATCCTGAGACTACATGGTGAGTTCCAAGTCAGCCTGGGCTAGTGTGAAACCCTACTTTGAAAAGAAAAAAAAAAAAAAAAAAAAAAAGCAGTTAGTTCATTTTCCTGTATTACTTAAAAAATGTGCCTTATGCTTTTTTTTAAAAACAAACAAACAAACAAACTTATATTTAATTTGATAGAGAAAGGAAGGAGAGAAAGAGAGAGAGAGAATGAGAATGGGCACGCCAGGGCCTCTAGCCACTGCAAACGAACTCTAGATGTGTGCACCCCCTTGTGTATCTGGCTAATGTGGGTCCTGGGGAATCAAACTTGGGTCCTTTGGCTTTGCAGGCAAATGCCTTAACCACTAAGCCACTCCTCCAGCCCTGGCGTATGCTTTTACTCCCAGCACTCAGGAGGTAGAGGTAGGAGGATCACCGTGAGTTTGAGGATACCCTGAGAATTCCAAGTCAATCTGGGCTAAAGTGAAACCCTACCTCAAAAAAAACAAAAACAAAAAATGTAAGGTGGGGCTGGCAATATGGCACAGTGAATAAAGCATTTGCTGTGCAAGCCTGTTTCCTATTGCCAGGGACTGAATCCAGGGCTTCATTCATGGTAGATAAGCCCTCTACCAAATGGGCTAGATCTTCAACTCATAAAAAGCATTCTTTAAAAAAAATAAATAAGCCGGGTGTGGTGGCACACGCCTTTAATCCCAGCACTCGGGAGGCGGAGGTAGGAGGATCGCTGTGAGTTCAAGGCCACCCTGAGACTCCATAGTGAATTTCAGGTCAGCTTGGGCTAGAGTGAGACCCTACCTCAAAAAAAAAAAAAAAAAGAATAAATAAAATTATTGAGAGAGAGAGAACGGGCATGCCAGGGCTTCTAGCCACTGCAAACAAACTCTAGATGCATGCGCCTCCCTGTGCATCTGGCTTACATGGGTACTGGGGAACCGAACCTGGGTCCTCAGGCTTCACTGCTAAGCCATCTCTTCAGCCCATAAAAAGCATTCTTGAAACAACGGAAATGACAGTTTCAAACTGCTTGCTCTAATGGAACGTAACTGAGTAACAGTTTTGAAGTGCTGAAACTGTTATTACTCACTTATCTTTTATAGTAAAACGATCATGGAGCCATTTTTTCATACATTCTTGATCTTCTGGGACTTCACTTTTGTCTATACGATCAATGTGAATGTGAAGCTTTGTACACTGTTTACAGAGAAATTCTATCAAAGAACAAAGAGATTCCACTTTTTAACACTTTAGAATGCATGCTTATGTAAAATAACTTACCATGAAAAAGAAGGGAGGCTAATAGACAAAAACTAGTTTGAAAAATAAGGCTATATATGATTTGTAGTTATCAAGCTAAGGTAAGAAAAGTGTTATAATTTTCAAGTTTATGACAATTACAGAAGTCACCATGATAAATCAATAGCATCAAATATCATACCAAAACTTCATTCTTTGGGTGGCCCAGGAATAGGAAGTGATTTTAACTGGAAGCCCCAATTGTCCCTCTCCAGAGACCTCAAGACACTGACCACTGTCATACTCACCAAATCCATTCAGACCCTTGCCCCCACCCAACTCCTGCACACTGCTGTTCCACTATAACACTGTCAGCTCCCCAAGTAGATGAATATCTGGTTTACCACTGACCTTCCTGACTGGGCACACAAAGCACTGAATAATCCCATATTTGCCAGTACACTAAGGGATCAGCTGTCTTTCTCCTATGATTTGCCCACACACTTCACTACACAATATTTGATCATTTTCACTAGAGCAGAAGGTATGTAGCTTAGGGCTAGAATACAGGGACCATGGACAGAAGGCCTGCGAGGTGGGTATCTATCATGAACACTGCTGAACCAACAAGTTCTTATGACCACAAGGATGACATGGTAGAAATGCTTCTCCTAACACCCAAATGTAATGAGTACTTACCTATTTTTTAAAAAACTGAATTACACATTCCTTATAAATTGCTAACTTATCTGAACTATCTATTGCTTAGTTTCTTGGCCATAAAAATATGAACTTACCAATCATGGATGGTGTTTCTTTTAATGGATCTTTATCTTTCCCTTCGTAAACCACTGTGACATCATAAATTGCATCTAAATGACTCTTCAACGAATCAAAAGCCACATAAGTTGCCTTTATTCTTGGAGTTAACACATGCTTTAATACTGCAAGGCCTAGAAAAGAGATAGATTCAGTGTGGTCACAAATTAGGAATATATTAAGTTCAACATCTAAATGGTTTATAAATTTCTACAGATGGGGATGTTTCATTGTCCTAACTTCACAGCTCTGGGCTGTGGGTCCCAACACTCCCATAAGCCATCTTTCATCTGAGTAAGCACACACTGAACACCCACTCATGAAGCACTGACATGGACACACCCTACTGGAAAGCTGGGAAAGTAGTCCCTAGAAAGCCTATGATGCACTGAAGACCTTTTTTTTGGTGAGCACTGACTGGAAGAGCAGAAAGACATGACATCTTGAGGTCACTCCAGATGTTCAGGAATAGAATTCATAATTTCTCACTCCTGTCCTTGCCTTGTTCAACCAGAGGTTGGGAGGAGTGGGATCACAGTAATGACTCTGCTGTCAGGGTCCATATACTGTGAAAAACTGATCAGAAAGATTTCAGGATAAACTGAAGAATAAACCTTCTTACTGTACTTTAAAAAAAAAAGTGACAGGGTTGGAGAGATGGCTCAGCAGTTAAAACACTTGCCTGAAAAGCCTAGCCCCAGTACCCATAAATCCAGATATACATACAAAGCAAACTGGTACATGCATCTGGAATTTCTCTGCAGTGGCTAGAGGCCCTTGTGTGCCCATTCTCGTATTTTGATTCATTCTCTCTCTCTGCTTACAAATAATAAATAAATAACTAAAATATTTTTTAAATGACAAGCTTATCAATTCCGCAGTTCCTGACACATTCTGTGCTGCCATCACCACTAACTCTAAACTGTTTCAACTTCCCCATACAGACAAACCATAGCATTTCAATTGGTCCAATCCATTCTCCTCCTGAGACTACTATTCTGCTTTTAGTCTCTAAGGATCTGCTTATTCTGAACATTGTATATGAATGGAATCATATAACGTGTGACCCTTTATATCTAGTTTCCTGAACTCACGCATCTATGTAATTGCATTTGTCAATACTTTGTTTTTATGATTGTATAATATTCCATTATACGGACTTAATTTTATTTACCTGTTCATCAGCTGATAGACATGGTTGTTTACACTCTTTGGCTCTCTCATGAACAATGTGGCTATGCATATTCACATAGTATATGTGAATCATGTATATGAACAGGTTATTGTTTAACATGGTTTCGATCCTCTTAGGTATACTGGATGTACGTGGAGAAAAGAGTCATACAGGAAGCTAACTACATGCTCCTCACTGTTCCTACTCATGTGAAGGAGGTTCTTCGTCACTCTCTTTTGCTGCCTCCTCTTTCCATAATCAGCAAAGTTTACTGGCAGTTTAACAAGAAACAGTAGGCTTCAGAATGTGACTTGAACAGAGACTAGAAAGAACCAGGTCTGGACTTCCTGCTGCCTCTCTCCAGGGAGAAGAACAGCTATAGTATGGCAGGTCTGTCCTGCAGAGGAATTTTTTAAATGCAGGGTGGTGTGGGAAAGAAAAAGATTCCCACAATCACATATCTGACTTCAGTCCCTAGGGCAGAAGTATTGCAATTTATTCACAAACTTGTATCAAAATCCGGAAAGTGTACCAAGTTGGGAGGGTCCTTGTTAACTGAGTTGTTAGTGATTGCTTCTTTGCCACGAGAGCCCACCCAGTTTCAGTTTCCCAGAACCATCCTGTGGTGTTCAGAAGAACAAATATTCAAACCCCTACATCAGTATATAGAAAGGTAGTACTATTACAATCAAAACGAAAATGTGGAAAAACTCAACTTTGTAACAAATGATTATGAAGTAGCCATTATGATGAGTAAATAAAACTGCCAAAAAATGGGCTGGGCAGATGGCTTAGTGGTTAAGGCACTTGCCTTCAAAGCCAAAGGACCCAGTTCGATTCCCTAGGGCCCATGTAAGCCAAATGCACAAGGTGGCACATGCATCTGGAGTTCATTTGCAGTGGCTGGAGGCCCTGGTGCCCCCATTCTCTCTCTCTGCCTCTCTCTCTCAAATAAATAAAAATAAAAAATACAAAGCCAGGCATGGTGGCACATGCCTTTAATTCCAGCACTCAGGAGGCAGAGGTAGGAGGATTGCTGTGAGTTTGAAGCCACTCTGAGACTACGTAGTGAATTCCAAGTTAGCCTGAGCTAGAGTGAGACCCTGCCTCAAACAAACAAACAAATAAATAAATAAATACATAAATATAAATATATTGTAAAGAGAGAGAGAGAGAGAAAAGAAAGGAAGTCCCACACAACAGCCAGGAGACCATGAAATGACAAGAATTGAGACATGACCACTGGAAACATGGAGGCCACATGATACCTTGACTAGTATTCTTTTCTTTTAGAAAAAGAGCCTATTTAGCCGAGGCTGGCCTCAAACTAAGGATTCTCCAACTTCAATCTCCTGAGTGCCAGGATCTCAGATGTGTACTACCAGCCCCAGCTTGGCTTGACCAGTATTCTTAGTGGACATTTAGGACTGGAAACTCAAAAAGTATGCTGTGTCTGCAAGGACAGTAAAAAGAAGCAAGCTCAGCAAATTCTCCCTTGTGTTCATTAACACTTGGCCTGCTAGTTGTCAATGAGCATATAGTAACAGCAGGTATGCTTGCCATGAATCTAGAATAAAACCTGGCCTTTCTGTGACCACTCTGAAGGAATTTCTCATACCATATCAGAAACCATGAAGTCCTCTGGTCCACATGTGAAATGGTCTGACTTGGACCAAGTGATTTTCAATTCTGAAGGACACTCACTACCCCAAAACCTTGGGTCATCACTGATGAATTCTTCTAAGTGGAGCCACACCACCCATAGGTATAATTTTTCCTGAAGGGGACTCTATCATAGGGTACTTCCACATTTATGTATACTGCTGTACTATTCCCAAAAGCTAAAGAATTTAACAACCTTCTATGTCTGTCAACAGACGAACAAAGAAAATGTGGTACATACATAGTGAAACAGTAATTAAGCCAAAAAGAAAACATGAAATCATAATATCTACAAGAAAAGACAGAGGTGAAAAATCATTGTTAAAATAAACTAGACTGAGAAAAAATACCATGTTTTGCTGGGCGTTGTGGCACACCCCTTTAATTCCAGCACTTGGGAAGCAGAGGTAGGAGGATCACCGTGAGTTTGAGGCCACCCTGAGATTCCATAGTGAATTCCAGGTCAGCCTGGGCCAGAGTGAGACCCTACCAGAAAAAAAAAATCATGTTTTTTTTTTCTCATATGTGGATCCTGTATTTTAATTTGTATATCTCTATGTGTGTGTAGGTAAAGAAACTAGAAAGGGGGCTGTGGTGGTTTGAATGTGAATATATGTACCCTATAGACTCAGGTGTTAAGCTTGCAAATTTGTTCTCCAGCCACCTGGATGGAGGTGGTATCACTGCAGGCAGATCCTTGGATCAAGCCCAAAGGTATGAAGAGCAATATGAGCTCTGACAGGATCCTTGATTGAGGCTTTTTTGGTGTTTATTGGCTGTTTGGTGGCTTCTCCCTGCTTGGATCTATAAAAGGGGGCCAGCTTCTTCCCCCATTGATGGAACTTACCCTGATCTGTAAGTCTGAAATAAATCCCTTCCTCTCATAAACTAAGGTTGGTTGGATGTTTGAGCATTGTGGAGCTATCTACTGCAGGGGCTACAAGAGGGAAGAAGAGATCTTAAGCAGGTTATGAAACACCTGTGGTAAGAAAGCAGAGGGCGGGCCTAGGGAGAAGGGAACAAGCAAGAAGGGAGCAGGAGCATGGGAGAAGAATGTTGGTGAGGGAATAACAACACAATATGCATGACAATGCCATAATGAAACACATTATTTTGTAGGCCAACTTAAAAAAAATAAGCATAAGGAGAAAAGAAGAATAAAGCATACCCAAAAGGTGATTTAAAAAAAATTCCTGAGCTGGAGAGATGGCTTAGTGGTTAAGGTGCTTGCCTGCAAAGACTAAGGACCTAGGTTCAATTTTCCAGGTCCCACATTAGCCAGATGCACAAAATGGCGCATGCACCTGGAGTTCATTTATAGTGGTTAGATGCCCTGGTACACCTATTAACCCCCTCTTCCTCTAATAAATAAATAAATAAAATTATAAAAACAATTCCTGGGGGTGGGAAGGTAGTTCACTGGGCAAAGAGGCTTGATGTGCAAGTCTGAGACCAAGTTTGGATTCACAGGACCTATGTAAAATGTAGAAGATGGTGGTGCAGGCCTATAATCCCAGCAACTGGGGCAGTGGAAACAGCAAGATCCCTGAGACCTGCAGGCCACTTTCTAGAAGAATTGGTGAATTATGAATTCACTGATAAAAATAAGGTAAAAAAAGATAAAAAAAAAACTCCTGACACTGACTTCTGTCCCCACAAGTGCCTGCACGTACACACACGTACACATATACAAAAACACACACTCATGGAACACAAACATGTACACATGTTTAAGAGCATTCTTCCTAGTAGCTAAATAGTATCTGCTCTGGTACCTACTCTGCTGTTTTCCTCTCCATTTTGTCCCACTCTACGTCCTACAAGCCACACTTCAGAGACAAATGAAGTGGATTCAGAGCACAGAAGTTATAGCTGCGTCTAAGAATTCTTTTCTGTAAAAGGAGGGAGACAACCTATTGTCCTTTTAGTTCTAAAGAGAACCTTTGACCCTGGGGCTACTTACAGTGGTGGTGTAATGTAATAAATTTTGTAGTATTGTTTTAGAATCATAATAAATGAGAAACACATTAGACAGAAAAACTTGAACAATCCATGTAGGAAGCTTTATATACAGAGTTCAGTCTGCAAAGTATTTTGTATGTATTAGCTCACTTAATTTCCAGAAATTAAGTAGCCAAGGCTCAGATAGGTAAAGACTTTCTTAAAGTGAGCAACTAGCAAGACCTTATAACTCCTAGTTACTAACCTTTTCTGGTCCACAGTTATTCACAAGCAAGATACAGTGAAAATGAAGAAGAATTTGGGTAGTATCTGTGTGTACACTCACTGTGCAGAGGAAGGGAGGGCAAGAGAAGAACACACATTCAATCCGAGCATGTTCAAGTGACAGAGCATTCTAGAAATAATTAGATATGTTGTGTGTCAAATGGCAAGAATATGCCAGAGACAAATACTTGGGGCCGTCTGAATAGCTATAACTGAAGGAAGAACAGTGGTGGAGAGAGCAGCAGTGGAGATAGGGCAAGAAGTGAGGGGAGTGGTGGAAAGAGTGGCAGTACAGAAAGGACAAGAGGTGAGATGGTAGAAAGTGGCAGTGGAGAGGACAAGAAGCACTGCACTTTATGTCATGGGTGGTTATCAATTTACAGGGGCCAGGGGAAGAATATGGTGATTTGATTCAGGTGTCCCCATAAACTTATGTGTTCTGAATGCTAGGTCCCCAGCTGGTGGCAGTTTGTAAATTGGAGCCTCCTGGAAGTGACATTGTTAGCAGCAGGCTTATGGGTGTCATAGCCAGCTTCCCCTTGCCAGTGTTTGGCACACTCTCCTGCTGCTGTTGTCACTTGATGGATGTCCATCCTCTACTCATGCCATTGTGGAGCTTCCCCTTAATTCTGTAAGCCAAATAAACCCTTTCATTCCACCAGCTGCTTGCTCTTGGTTGGGTGTTTTTGGCCAGCAACATAAAGCTGATTGCAACACCATGTCTGAGGAAAGCTTCTCCAAACAGGATGCCAAATAAAGAATTAAAATTAAGATTTTGAAATTAAAAGGTACATTTGAGCTGGAGAGACTGCTCAGTAGTTTAAGATATTGCCTGAAAAGCTTGATGGCCCATGTTTGATTTCCCCTGGGCACACACAAAGCCAGATACACAAAGTGGCACATGTGTCTAGAGTTCATATGCAATGGCAAAAGGCCCTGGCTCACCCCTACTATCTATCTCTGGCCCCCTCTCCTTTTCAAATAAATAAACATTTAAAAGGTGCACCTGCCATGAAGAACATAACTACGAATATAATGACACCTTGTTTTGTAAAAAACAAAACAGAAAAGGCACTCAAAGAGAAAAGAATTGCTAATGACAGGAGTGCTCCCTCAGCTGAAAGCAAAGGACATAGTTATAGAAGGTGTGGTCAGTTGTAGCCATAATCAGACTTCAGGATGCTGTCAATTGCTAACTAAGTCAAAAAACAAAGAACTGCTAAAGAATGATTGCTAACAACTGAGAAATGAACAGAATATCCTGGCAGTGGGAAAACACAGGACAGAGGCAGGCTGACCTACTAAGCAAACAGGAACTGCAGATGGCTTAGAAAGAGATTAGAAGTAAGCCCCAAATAAGTAAGGCTTGGTGAAAGCAAGGAGAAACAGCAGAAGAATCTGCCTTAAGGTCCAGGACAGTGACGGTGGAACAACACACTAAGCATGGGATCATGCGTGAATAAAGAGGAGCTCCCTCCTGCCTGCAAAGAGGGCCACAGCCACACAAGCACTTATTTTACGTGCTCCATGAAACAAAAACTTTTTATTAACAACTTTCATAACTATAGATAATAAACCATGGTAACGCCCTCCATCACCCCAGCTCTCCCCCTTTCAAATCTACCCTCTATTGAATCTCTTCTTTCCCAGTAGTCTCTCTTCTATTTTGATGTTCATCTTTTCCTTCTATTTTGAAGGTCTAGTGTAGGTAGTGTCAGGCACTGTGAGATTATGAATACCAAGGCCAATGTGGACAGACATTTCTTAAACACATATGATAGCAGAACATAACTTTTTCTTTTATAAAACAAAATGGCTGGTTTGAGGATTTAAATGCAGTTGTCTTGCCCTTTTGTTTTATCCTTCAGCACCAGCTACCAATGATAGTTATGATCAGGAGATTTGCTTAACTGGTCCTTCTCCTTCACAAAGTTACTAAATGCAAGTTTTAGAAATATATTTATATATATGGTTATTACATACCAAACTTTGTATTGAATCACAAAAGCACAACAAAATAACTTAAGATTCCTATTGTAAGAACAAAAAGACTAAAAGAAATAAAGCTTGTCTAAAGTTATGTAAGCTAATCCATGTTTGGATATACAGTTCAAAACTTGTGGAAATGGAACTGAATATTTACACAATAGCGAGCCTTGATACCATAAATTAAACTGAAGTGAAGCCCGTTAATTTGTTTAATTAATATCTGTTAGTAAATGTAATAATAAAAACTGAAAAGAACTTTGCAGCTACTCAATGTTGAGTCAGCCCAAGTAAGAAATCAGATATGCTGGTCAAATTATCTGGACTTTCTAGTCCCTATTAAGCTCCTACCTAAATCATGTAGCTGACATGTGGAATGGAGAAATGAGCACCAACCTTCTTGTGCCCTGCCCACACTGCACACTATGCAAATAAATGCTGGCTGAAACTATGATTTCAAGTGAAGACTACTTCAAAAGAATAGAAGATGAACTGAATGAAAAAACAAAGGGTAATCACTGGAAACCACATATGAAACAAAAAGAACGAGACAGCAGAGAAGGCTAAAGGGACAGTACAAAGAAATCACCAGAGGTAAAAGCAAATGGAGGGCAATCCTAGAGGAGTCTGTGTTGGCGCACTAAAGGCTTGTGTGTCTAAGTCAGGAGAGCACATACTGACTCTCAGCTGAGTGTTCCAGATCAAGAGAGGATACACTGACTCTCAATCCACGCTCCAACTTTAAGAGCACATGCTCACTTTCAGTCTCTGTTCTAGGACACCACTGCAAACATGTTTCCACAACTGTTTCCTGAGTATAGACCTTAATAGTTTCTGGGGCTATAAACCAAGTGTGAAAAGACGTGGCCAGGTGTGGTGGCACACACCTTCAATCCCAGCACCCAGGAGGTTGAAGTAAGAGGATTGAGTATGAGGCCAGCCTAGGCTACAGAGTGAGGTCCAGATCAGCCTGGAATGACTTTTATAAGAAAGATAAAAAGAGGGCTGGAGAGATGGCTTGGTGGTTAAGGTGCTTGCATGTAAAACCGAAGGACCCATATGCAACTCTCCAGATCCCACATAAGCCAGATGCACAAATGGTGAGGTAAGCACAAGGTTGCACATGCCCACTAGGTGGCACAAGCATCTGGCATTTGAATACAGTGGCTGAGGCCCTGGTGTGCCAATTCCCTCTCCCCTCTCAAATTAAAAAAGAGAGAGAGAGAATTCAAAAGACCTTTGCATACCTGCTAATTTAATTACTACACATATTTAGTTCAACCCAAAAGGTAAGGGTGTGGGGGTGTGCGTGTGTGTACGTATAAGTACATCCCTATATTTAAGAAATAGGTAACTTACAATTAAACAGCTAATAAAATTCAGTCTTGATTCCAAGTTAGAAATAAGTATTAAAATTTAAACCTACCTACAAATTTTCCATCACACATAACCCACCCTGTAGACGAAAATTATACCTATATAATCATGTACTTAAATTTTAACTCAATCCACAGCATGCATATATGTACCATTGCAAGCACTTCAGTCTAACTTTTCAAACATGTATGTCATCACACACAAATGAATCCAAAAGAAAGATTTTCCAAGAGACCAGATATTTTTTATTTAAGTGTTATAAAACATGAATAATAAGCACCTTATTTACGAAGAAAAATGAAAATGATACTCTCCTTAAAAAATATTTTTCTGGGCTGGAGAGGTAACTTAGTGGTAAGGTGCTTGCCTATAAAGCCTAAGGACCCATGTTCAATTCCCCAGAACCCATGTAGGCCAGAGAAATACAAGGTGGCAGCTATTTCTTAAGTTCACTTGCAGTGGCAAGAGGCCCTGGTACACCCATTCATTTGCTCTTTCTTTCTCCCCACCCCCCAAATAAATAAATAAAGATTTAAAATATACATATATTTTTTCAGGGGCTGGAGACATCTCAGCAGTTAAGGTGCTTGCCTACAAAGCCTAATGACAAAGGTTTGATTCCCTAGTATCCACATAAAGCCAGATGCACGAAGTTGCGCATGCATCTGGAATTTGTTTGCAGTGGCTACTGGCCCTGGCATGCCCATTCTCTGTGTCTGTATCTCTTCTTTCTATCTCTCACTGCTTGCAAATAAATAAATAATTCTATTGAATACAGACAAGTTTTTACTTACCGCGTTGAGCAGCAAATGCCTGACTAGCTGCAAGGAGTTTTGTCTGTACTGGATTATACCTTGTTCCCTCTGGAAAAATCACAAGATACATCTGTGGGACATAAAGAAAATTTTGTTTTTGTGTGTGTGAGCTTTGTGACTGTTATTGTGGACTTACTGATGCTAATGTACTACAGCTAAGGATATTTTCTACGGAAGGAAAAATATATATCTATTTACAAATGACCTTTATTTCAAGCTAAAATGCTAAACTTCAACTATGTCTAAACTTAATTAATTAATTAATTAATTTAATTTAATTAATATTAAAAGGCTTTTTTATACTCATAGGTCTATCATTAAGAATCTAAAAAACAGTTCTGAAGCCATGTCAATAGTTACTAATTTAAAATTTGGCCATGGGGCTGGAGAGATAGCTTAGTGGTTAAGCGCTTGCCTGTGAAGCCTAAGGTCCCTGGTTCGAGGCTCAATTCCCCAATAGCCAGATGCACAAGGGGCATATATGTGTCTGGAGTTCGTTTGCAGTGGCTGGAGGCCCTGGCGCGCCCATTTTCTCTCTCTGTCTCTGCTTCTCTGTCTGTCGCTTTCAAATAAACAAATAAAATAAAGTAAAATAAAATAAAATAAAATTTGGCCATGAAATGATGATTTGTAGTTAATAAAACAACTTTCCCGATCAAAATCCTACACACGACATGTTATTTTATTTTTGTACTAGGTTGTTTATTAATACATACCAACTGTACACATAACTGGATTTGGTATATTTCCAAACAGGCATGCATAGTGCACTGATCATGCCTAGCCACTACTCTCCCATGCTTAGCTCATACTCTTCAACATGATATTGTAAAAATGCAACTTACTTGAGGAAAATCATATAAATGTAGGGTTTGCATTTCAAAAAGCTCACATAATATTCCTATGTTATAGAGCTCACCATTTACAATAACTTATTTTAAGCAATCTCATTTTTGCTACATAAATTGAGAACATGCAATTACAAATAAAAGTAATTTTCAAAGCTGAGTATGGTGGTGCATGCCCTTTAATCCCAGCATTTGAGAGGAAGAGGTAAGGGATCACAATGAGTTTGAGGCCAGCCTGAGACTATATAGTGAATTCCAGGTCAGCCTGGGCTAGAGTGAAACCCTACCTCAAAAATAAAAAATAAATAAAATAAATTTCAAGGTAGAAACATATTAAGGAATCAATATGTCTAAATTTTTATATGTAAGTTCTTGGGAAACAAAGAAAACAAGCATTTTCTACAAAGCCATGCAGAAAGAGAAGTACCCTCCTAGTGTGGGAACTGAGTTGCACCCACTACACCACTACTATAAGCCAGCATTCAAAAAAATAAATTATTGTCCCAAATAAACAAAATGTAGAAAATAAAAAGACAGAAGTTGTTCATGGGAGAAAACGATGTCAACTTATCCATGTTCAAATGATCCCAACAACACTGTCTACCTACATACCCAGCACAAGAAGCATCCTTAATCTGAACAACCTGTGATTACAAAACTCCTATTTAATGAACCTATAAAAGAATCTAAATTTGTTTATGAAATAAATATGAGGAAACTCATCCAAAGACTCATCTGAAAAAAACGGTATAATAGCATCTCTGTTATTCTCAATTTTCAGTTTCTATTATGATTTGAATTTTAAATGTTCTCCACAGAAGCAAGATTAAGAGTGCATGCTGCATAAACACTACGTCCTGAGTTCCATGCCCAGCACCCATGTGAAAAGTAAGGTGTGACTGTGCATGCCTATAACTTCAACACATAGAGGGCAAAAACAGGAAGATCACTGGGGCTCCATAATTAGCCAGCCTCACTGAAAAACAGCATGAGTGGTAGGTTCAGTGAAATTCTATCTTAAGAAAGTACGGTAGAAGAATAGAGGAAAGCCTGACACCCTGCCCTGGTACATGTATATGCAGGGAGTGGGGGTGGGGGGATCTGCACATACATATGCATATACCACATGCAGCACACACACAACTGTTCCCCATAGGCTGATGTGTTTGAATACTTGGTCTACTGATGGTGGCATTACTGTGGGAGGCTGTGGAACCTTTAGGATATAAGGTCTAACAGGAAGAAACAGGTAACTGGGAAGGAGGTGTTTAGGCTTCTAATCCAATTCAACAGATGTGAGCACTGCCAGCCATATTGCCATGCCTTCCTTGCCATATGGACTATATCCTCCAAATAAATGTGAGCCAATAGGAAAAACCTCCTCTCTTAAGTTGTTGCTTGTCAGACACAACAATAAGAAAAGTTAGTAATATTGAAACTCGATACCAAGGTTACTGTTATTACATTACTGTGATAAACCTGACCATATATATATGGTTCTTAAGGCATAGCAAGCAGGAAGTAGGTCACTGGTTTATGAGAGGAATTTACAAAAATTTGGAGCTACCAATTACAGAAGTCTTAGAAAACTGTAGGCAGAGCTTAACTGGACATTCTGCTGGCAGTTTAGAAAACCAGAATGCTGGGGAAAACATGGACAGGAAGGGTTGGGTTCATGAGGCTTCAGAGATAATTTGAATGAAGCAGAATTTTAAGAAGGTAATGGACTAATTAATGTAGCAGAGGAAACTTCAAGACAGAATAGCAACCAGGCTGTGGCATGGTTGGTTAATGATCTCTACTCTTAGATTTACAGTGAGAACAAGCAAATGACAATACACAGTTCAGTGAGTAAGAGAACGAGAACAAGTTTAAAGTTGCAGACAAGGCCAGTGTGAAGAAATCAGCTGTTTTTGTTTGCTTGTTTTTGAGGTAGGGTCTCATGCACTCTAGCCCAGGCTGACTTGGAATTCACTATGTATTCTCAGGATGACCCTGATCCTCCTACCTCTGTCTCCCAAGTGCTAGGACTAAAGATGTGTATCACCACACCTGGCTCAGCTGTAATTTTGTTATTGTTTTGTTTTATTTCTCGAGGTAGGGCCTCACTCTGGCTCAGCTGATCTGGAATTCACTATGTAGTTTCAGGGTGGCCTCGAACTCACGGTGATCCTCCTACCTCTGCCTCCCGAGTGCTGGAATCAAAGGTGTGCACCACCATGCCCGGCTCAGCTGTAATTTTTAAAGAGACCAGCACCATTACAGAAAAACCTCATACTGTACTAGGGCAATAGAAAAAAATAACTTGAGGGGAAGATTCTACCCCATAGGGGCTCCAGCTTACAAATATGCAAACTGATTTAAGAGGACAGCACCTAAACTGAGAATGCCTTGGCAGGGATTTCTTGCTCTGAAACCACCACCCAGGAAAGTGTTTTACCAAGTTTTGTCCAAGTTGCTACACAGCTGTGGACCACAGGACAAAGCATAACTTGATGGTAGCATCCAAGTGGTGCTGGTGTGCAGGTATGCCAGATACAAGACTGGGGAAATCATGGAGGTTTCCACTAAGATTCTACAAAGTCTCTAAGACCAGGCAACATGCAGTACCACACAGTTCTAAGTGGGCAATCTGTGAAACTGTGACAGTAAAGCCTAAGTTGCAATGGAGATTCCAAATATGTAAGACACCTACCAAGGAAGGCATGTGCTGAGGGAAGCAGGCAGAAGAGAAGGACAATATGTGCATTGTTGAGGGTCTGGGGTTAGCCAAGTCCACAGGAGCCCTAATGATGCCACCAAGAACCCAACATGCCAGATGTGCAAGGTTTTTCTCTTTGCATTGCTGGGTTTCAGTCTTACTTTGATTCAGTCTTTCTTTGCTATGCCCTTTTCCTCCCTTTTGGAACAATGTACTTTGTGCAAATGTACACTAACAGTACCTAACGTGTGGTGGTTTGAATATGAAATGACCCCAACAGCCTCACATACTTGTGATTAAGCTGCATACTCAATCCCCACTTGGTGGAACTTTTGGGAGGTGAAGCCTTGCTGGAAGAGGTATGTAACAGGTGGTGAGCCTTGAGATTAGCCCAGTTTACCAGTGCTACCTAGCTCACTTTTGCTGCTACCTCCCAGTTGATATGACAAGATATGATGCCCACCCCCTGATCTGCCATGCTTTCCCTGCTATAATGAAACTTGCCCTTAAGACAGTAGACCAAAGCAAATCTTTTCCACTCATCAGCTGCTTCTTGTTTGATGTTTTGTCCCAGCAACAATAAAGGAACTGCAGCAACGTGTACTCTGAATTTATAGGGATTCACAGATAATAGTTTGCCTTCAGTCTCAGAAGTGATTTTAGACTTTTGAACAGTGTTGGGATTGTAAGACTGTGGGAATTTGAAGTTAGACTGAATATACTTGTATTTATGAAACGTCCATGAACCTATGGGTGTCAAGAAGCAAATGTTAAAGTTTGGCTGTAAAATATCTTCCACAGGCTCATGTTTCCAGATGGCTTTGCTGTTTAGGAAGGCTATGAAACTTTCAAGACATAAGGTCTAGCTGCAGGAAGTAGCTCACTGTGAAGCAGGCTTTAAAGTGTGTATGCTGGCCCTGCTTCTGTTCTGCTTCCTAATCTACCTTGATGCAGCAAGCAGCCTCATAATTCTGCTGTCATAGCCATGTTGCCATGCTTTTTCTACCCTCAAACCATGAACCAAAATAAGTTCTCCCTTCATTAAATTGTTTCTTGTTGAGTATTTGAGTAACAACAAATGAGAAGAGTAATACAGCTTCCACACCAATATTTCTGATCACCTACAGCAAAATCTTCAAAACCCACTATCATTGCTCAAGTTAGAAATCAATATTAAGCACATCTACACAATGTCATTATTCAACAGTAAAAAGAACTGTTGGCACATACAACCATATGGATAAATCTCAAAATAATTATACTGAATGGAAAAACATTATGAGCTAATCTATTGTGATATAGCAGATCAGTGCAGGATGCTTTTGGAGGAAATGGATATGTTCTCTTTCTTTTTTGGTCTTTTAAACAAAGTTTTTTTTTTTTAATATTTATTTATTTGACAGAGAGAGAGAGAGAAAGAGAGAGAGAGAGAATGGGCCTCCAGCCACCACAAATGAATTCCAGACATCTGTGCCCCCTTGTGCATCTGGCTAATGTGGGTCCTGAGGAATGGAACCTGGGCCTTTGGCTTTGTAGGCAAAATGCCTTAACTACTAAGTCACCCTCCTCCAGCCCTTTTTTTGTGTTTTTGAGGTAGGGTCTCACACTGGTCCAGGAAAACCTGAAATTAACTATGTAGTTTCAGAGTGGCCTCAAATTCACTGATCCTCCTACCTCTGCCTCCCAAGTGCTGGGATTAAAGCCATGCGCCACCATGCCCAGCTTGGTATGTTCATTCTTAATGGATGTTTTCAAGTACCTATACATATATCAAAAATAATCAAATTATATATGTTTGCTATGTACAGCTTACAGTATATCTCAATAATTTCAATAAAAATACCTTCATAAAGAGTAAAGAATAAGGGGTCAGTGATGTAGTTCAGCTGGTAGAATACTTGCCTAGCATGTACAAAGCCCTGGGCTCATTCCCCAGCAACACCTAAAACTGGGTGGGGTGGCATGTACCTATAACCTTTACAGCCTAGACTGGTCTAAAACTTGAAAATTAGTCCAGGACTGCCCTGAACTCCTGATCCTGTTGCCTCTATCTTCCTGAGTGCTGAGATTACAATTATTACACAGAGTGAGAGCTATATTAAAAGTGAAATATTAGCTGAACATATTGGTGCATGCTTCTGGAGGCAGAGGTAGTAGGATTGCTGTGAGTTTGAGGCCAGCCTGAGACTACATAGTGAATTCCAGGTCAGCCTTTGCTAGAGCAAGACCTTACCTCAGAAAACCCAAAGAGGGAAAAAAAAGGTGAAATATTGTTGTAATAATAAATAATAGATACAATATATTGTAATAATAACTAATATAATAAATAAATGTTACTCTATGGCCATTACTCCACATAGTAGGTGATCTGTATCAGGATCACACGAAGAATGGAACTAGAGAGAATAGACAAGAGCAGTTAAGTGTACAGCCTGCTTATCTAATTTCCTCCACCCATAGACCTTGAACAAAACCTAATCTCTGTGCTCTAGGACCAAACCTTAGAGCCCTGGAAAATGAAAATTATAATGGCACCTACATTTCATAGAGATCATACAAAATCTCCTGACACAACGTAATACTGCACATGTATTTCTGCTTTAGAAACCTATGGAGTGGGACACTTGCAGGAGTCACTCACCACCCAGCTCCCAGGCTATGCTGCCTTCCTGGATCCTCGCGCATGGTCATTCTTAAAGCAGCCACCTCTGGGCTAAGAAATGACTCAATCAGTAAAGGACTAAATGGCAAGTATGAGGACCCAGGTCCCACTACCAGGACCCATGTAAAAAAAGGTGTGCTAATATGCACTTATAGTTCAATTCCAGCCCTGGTGAAGATAAGACAGGTAGATCCTTGGGGCTCACAGGCCAGCCGGTCTAGCCTACCTGGTGAGTTCCAGGCCAGTGAGGAATCCTGCCCCAAAAAGGTGGACAGCATTCTTGAGCTTGGCACCCAAGGTTGTTCTCTGGCCTCCACATACATGCACACATTGAATACACACCTGAACACACATGTGTATGTACACAGAAAACAGCATGCACACACAAACATGCACATACACATGAATGCTTAAAAACAAGAAAGAATGACTACTTCTCCAGTAAGAAGGCTAGAGCTACATGCTAGCTTTCCTCATGATGGCCTTTTCCTCATGATGATATATATACCTACGTTGAAGACATGAAACATCACTTCCAGCAAAGAAAGCCCAGACCAACTGTTGCTGGTTTGGAAAATAAACAGAAGGCATGAGCAGAGAAGGCAAAAGTAGAGGAATGCAGAGAACAGCTAATTGCTGAAAAAGACAACAATGTGAATTCTTTGAGGAGTCTTCAGAAAGGACCACAGCCTCACTAACACCTTAATTTTCATCTAGTGGAGTGACCTTCAGAAAGGTTAAGCAGAAAACTTCACAAGAGTCAACTCTGGCTGCATGGCTGGAGGAAGGAAATGGGATGGATATGTAATATATAAATTCATGTCTCTAAGAGTAGAAATGTTTTTTTAGTAGACATCTTAAAACAGTGGGTTTTCATACTGCCAACATATTCTGTCTTTTGCAGATATACAAACAATAACCCCCAATTCTGCCAAAATTCATTTCCAACTAAAGGCCTTGTCAAAGTGCCACACTTGATCTCCAGAGTGTTCTGTAACCAGATAAAGAGTTGCTGCTCATCTCATCACATCCTATTCCCACCATTCCAAAAATGAGTGCAATTTCCTACTGCAGACACTCTTAAAAGATACAAAAGTAAACAGATTGCTCTGAGAACTTATCATCCAACTGTGGAGAACTCTTTCTCTAGGAACTCTAGCTGCTACCTCTGAGCCCTAATAAGGAAAGAACATGAAGGCATGAAGGAGGGTGAGCAGATGAGTGGAGAACAAGCTAACTTGCATGCATTTGGATCCCAAGTAGTCCGCATAGCCATTTTAGTCAGTCCAGGGAAGGAGTCATGGGAAAAAGGCATTTGGCAACAATTAGTTTCCTTTAAAGGATTGAAATTCCTTTTTTGAGAAAAGTTTTGTAAACTAAAATTCACAATGAACGATTATTTCTCTCTATAAATTTATATATTTGGCTTTTCAGCTCAATTTATGCAAGAAATCTGAATTTACAGTGACAGAAAACAGTTGCTTCTTCTAAAACCAATTCTAATATGAAGATAAGCGATTGGGAACTTAAGTGTGATGCTCCATTTTCCATTCACGACTAAAACATGTATTTTCTTCTTACTCTTCTGTAAGGCCAATACTGACAAGTACCAGAAAAAGCCCTCCTTGCTGTCTATGGTAACCCCTCCTGACAAAAGAATGACTTGCCTATATTCAGATAGCTTTTGTACCTCAATGTAATTCTCAATTATTTATTCCTTGTGGGCTAATATATTTTCAAATTGACCTTTAAATTTTAATTTCTTAAATTGCACACTGAGTAATAAGGAATAATAAAAGTGGGCATGCTTACTGGAGTTCCTGCATTCACATAGCTCTGCAGCTTGTCTCTCATTTCTTTTTCGTTAAATTTGGCACTTCGCTTTACATAGATTCCTCCGTGCTGGCACATTTTAAAAAAATGGGAAAAAGGAGTTTAGTCTTTAAGTAATTAATCACCATAGTCATCAAAAAGGTAGTTTTATTCCTAGAGTTAAAAATGAAACTATATTTCAGAATTTAACTTATATTTTATACATTTAAATATTAGCATCTACACAATACATCTAAATAAATCCAAGTAAAACTGCACACTACACTGTATCTGGAATACATTTAGAGTAAATTTTCAGGCTATACTGTATCAACTATGCTGTGTTTCCTATGCTGTGTTCCCTACACTGTCTTCACTATATCTTTCCTTAAAAGATTTAAGCCAAAAACTTATCAGATGAACCTTAACTCACAAATTTTCTCTACTAACATATACAGAATCAATAAAAAAAAAATCCTTAAAATATCAATGCAATCTTTAGGGATTTAAAATATGCATCCAGTTCCAACTATTTATGGACTAGATACTATTCTCTTCAAAACTATCTATTGAAGCCGTAACTTCCACAGTGACTGCATATGAAGATGGGGTCTTTAAGGAGGCAATTAAAGTTAAATAAAATAAGGTCACTAAACTCTCTCAGAAGAGAAATAGACACCACAGATGCACAGGCATACAAACAAGGTCAGTCAGGACATGGGGAAAGTCAAGGAAGAAAAGGCTTTGGGAGAAACCAGCCTGACTCAAGCTTAGATTTGGGACTTCCAGCCTTCAGAATGATAAGAAAATAAATTTTCTCACTCCAAGCTATTTATGAGTTCAGCGTTTAGTTTAATCTCCCACAGATGATTAACAACTTTTACCACTATTTCTTAAAGTAACTGATTATCAAGTTCTATGCCTTTCAGTTTCCTATTTAACTCCTACACATATGCATCTTTGTTATCTAATTTTACTATATAATCAAGCATGTATATATATGTAAACACACATCATTAAACCAAATAAAATATTTAAATTTAGAATAAGCTATTATTGAAATCATTTTTAAAACATGTATTTGGACTACGGATGTAGCTAACTGGCAGACTATTCGCCTAATAGGCACAAAGCTGAGCTTAGTACTGCAAAACAGAATAAGGAAAACACACACATATTCTTACTAAATGTATGTTAAACTTTAAAATATAAATTATTTATAAACTTACATATGGAAAGAAAAGGCAGAGACAAAGGTTACCTGAGCAAAGTAAAAACCATACAGTGGAAGCCACTTTAACCTGTCTTTCAGCACATAGCGCACGTGTCCAAGAGCTCCCTGCCTGGCCGCCAGCATATCCGAAATAATCCAGTCCACTGCAAGACAGAATCCAGTAAGAACTCTTAGTGCTCCCTCACTGAAAGAGACTCCTCATGGTATAATCTGGTAAACAAAGTTAGAAAACATGACTGGGGAGCCAGATACAGGAAGATCACTACAAATTCAAGGCCAGCCTGATCTACAAAGCAATTTCTAGGCCAGCCAGGGCTATACAGCAAGACCTATAAACCTGGCCAAAAGCTTATGGCTAGGGATGTAGGCCCTAGGGGGAAGTCTACTGCTGCGGTTATGTGAAATGGACAGCATGTCAAACTGCCTTCTAATTATCTCTTTGTTCACGTAGATTAGTACTACTTGAAGCCTTGATCAGAGAAGTTTCTTACTGCAATTGGCAGTGGTTAACACTGAGAGGCACAGCTGGCAAAATTGCTGAGAAGTGACCACTGAGTGCTCAGCCTCACACAGAATATACAAACCTCTCCTCTAAGACCCAGAGAACTTCATGGAAGAGGGGCAGAAAGAATGTCAGGACAGGATGATGGGGAGGAGGGCTGTAAAACACTGTCATTGGGTTATGATATGGCCATTATATTCATGAATTCATAGCAACTATGGTTTCCTGCAAAAAACTGAGCCAAGCAATACTACACCATCCATGCAGGAAAGATACATAAGACCCCAGATCTCCCAGAGAAACTAATGGCTGCTAGGACAGGGGAGTCAGGCTCTTCAGTGCTATAGCCACTGGTAATTTGCCTATTCCACAGTTAAAAACCTTCCACCCAGAAATGGAGAGATGGCTTAGCGGTTAAGCGCTTGCCTGTGAAGCCTAAGGACCCCGGTTCGAGGCTCGGTTCTCCAGGTCCCACGTTAGCCAGATGCACAAGGGGGCGCACGCGTCTGGAGATCGTTTGCAGAGGCTGGAAGCCCTGGCATGCCCATTCTCTCTCTCTCCCTGTATCTGTCTTTCTCTCTCTGTCTGTCGCTCTCAAATTAAAAAAAAAAAAAAACCTTCCACCCACCTTCATGCAAACAACCCTAATTTAACTTAACGGGTTAAAAAAAAAAAAGGCATGAAAGTAAGATGGGAATTAATGGGGAAGAAGGGTATTAGTGAGTGGGGGGATGAAAAAGGATAACTAAGGGAATAATATCAAAATACATTTTATATATATACATAAGTATCAAAAATGGGAAAATTAATTTTTTTAAAGTAGCCACAGGTTTAAAAAAATAAGAAAGGAGCTTTTGTGAAGAGACTAAACTATTTCAAGAATTAGAAAGCCAATGTCAAGTGCCTGGTTTTGATATTGCACTATCATTAGGTAATTTGCCACATGTGAAGGAACTTCATGAAGACCAAAACACTCGATGTATTATTTTTACAAACTCTTGATAATTATTTTAAAATATCACTTTAAAAAGTATTAGCCTAGTTTAAACTATATGCAACCCTATGCTAAGAACAGCCTTCTATTGTTGCTCTGATGGAAGGCTGATATGCTAGAATTAACCAGAAAAGACAAAAGGCACTGTAGACATTTGGACTCATTACAGCATGAATCCTATGTTCAGGAAACCAGTATTCACGTCCTGGTACAATCCATGTGAAGCTTAATGATCAAAATGTAAGGGGGAGGTAGTTAACAACTGTGATCCCAGCACTCCAGAGGCTAAGATAGAAGAATCCAGAATTTAGAGCCAATATGACCCTGTCTCAAAAACAAATCAGTGATTTCACAAATACATTAATAATTAAAATGCATACATACATTGATCTAACAATTTCACTTCTACAAATACAACTTACAAAAAAGAACAATGAACAAATCAAAGGGTCATTCACAGAAAATACCTTATTTATACTCAAAAGAGAAGTCTACCTTTCATATTTCTGATTTAGCAGAAAGTAAAATTGTAAAAATACATACCCAGGTATAAAATATATATAGAATATTTATGTTTTAATAACCACAAAATAAACCTACTTTGTTTAAATATGTAAGAGCATTATTTTGAGGAGGTGAGTATGTAACTCAGTTGTTACAGTACTTGGCTGGCATACACTGTGTCCTAGGCTCAATCTCTAGCACCAGATAAAACCAGGTATGATGGTGCACACCTGTAATCCTACCACTCAGGAGGACTAGAAAGACATTCAAGGTCATCCTCAACTACACAGCAAGTTCAAAACTAGCCTTGGCTAATGAGACCTTGTCTCAAAGCAATTTATCATTTTGAATACCCATGTATTCCATCTGTAGAAAAACCCAAACTCCACACAATTGAAGTACAAACCTGTGCTTTGATGATTTGCTAAATATATTACATTTTCTTTATTTTTTGGCAAATCTCCATATAGCAATATCTAAAAGAAAAGACAAGAGTATTACTTTGATATTTTAAAACATATAACACACTTACAAATAATAAGACAATGTGAAAAATAGGATAAATGTATATTGCAGATATCTCTATCCATGAGTAACAAAAAAATCAGATTTCTCCTTGGAGCCTCACAAACCATGAATAGCCCAGGCTAATAGTAGCTATATGCAGGGTAGGCTAATGGTCATCATGTAAAACAGAACGACTAATATCCTCATGAGAAAAATTCATAAGCATTTTTTGGTGAGTAACGACATTTATACCTTATCAACCTTCCAGTAGTCTATAATACGGTGAAATGGACAAACAGTTAACTGTGATAGGACATGACAGATATGGAAGCACACTGTATTTTACTGTGAAGAGCTGTAACATGGGGAGCTGGTTTATGTGTTTGGAGTGATTTTAGCAGGTGAAAAGGGAGTGTAAAAACACAAGACCAAATGGAAGAAGTGTGTTGGTGTCCTATAAGTACACCAAGCAGTGTCCTGGGATATGCTTAGGCTAAGTCACTGGGAACTGGGACAAAGAGACCCAGAAGGGTGACTCTGAGCCCAATGTCAAGTCAGGGTCTCTTTAGGGAGCCCAGGCTGGATTCAACCTCTGAACGCTGAGGATTATAGGCATGTGCCCCTCATGCCCATCCAAGTACATTTTACTTCTTAAACCAAGTGGTAGGGACAGATTTTCATTCTAGTAGTCTTTCTGCTGTCTCAGGTTTCTTAAATATTCCATAGTAAAGAAAAATGTTAACATGGGAACATGCTTTTTGAAAACCACAGAACAAAGACAACAAATGGTAGTGTGTTTTCTTTAGGGCATTTTTTTTTTAAATTTCTGTATCTTGTCATTAAGGATTATGCAAGGTTAACTATAGCTTCTTCGTACATTTATCTTGTCCAAAGGGGTTATCTTTTGGTTGTGACTTTCTCAGTAATACCTTAACAACAAAAGTTTAAAAAAAAAAAAAAAAAAGCACCAGGCATGGTGGCACACACCTTTAATCCCAGCACTTGGGAGGCAGGGGGATCACCTTGAGCTCAAGGCCACCCTGAGACTACATAGTGAATTTCAGGTCACCCTGAGCTAGAGTGAGACCCTACCTAAAAAACAACAAAAAAAAAAAACTAGATGATATGATAGAAAGTTAGGATATCAGGGTCTCAGTTTTTGCTATTTTTCTCTGAACATTGCACAGTGCTATGTATGCAATGTGTTCAATTACATGCCCAATTATTTATTGCTGTTATTATTATTTTAGGGAGAGCACCCAGGCCTCAGTCTTGCAATATAATCAGACTGCACATGCAATTTTCATATGAGGTGTCACAACTTAATGCAATTCATCACAGGCTTGTGGTTGACTGAGCCCAGTCTTACCTGCAAGATGAAAGTCTGGAGACTTAGGCAGAAGCTGTTAAACTTTAAGAAACAAGATGGAACCAAGATCAAGGTAGAACCCAGGGCTACCAAAGCCTCATTCTAAGCCATTTCTTTCCACAAAAGAAACTTCACCCAGACCATGCATACAGACAAAACAGACCCACAATCAGAAAGTGCCCAATATTTTGAATACAGTTTGTAAATTGCATAAGTAAATAAAGCAAGGCTGCCATCTTGGAAGCAATCCTCATTCTCTTAGCAACAAGCCAGTCCTGTTTCAAGACCATTCATTAAACACTGGATTTATAAGCACTGCAGATACAGACCAGGGTGTTTTAGGTAACTTTTTTGGATAAGCTATCTAAAGTATTTTGGAGACATGTCTGGTCCCCAAGATGAAAGCAACACTCGAACTATTCAAGGAAGCCTTTCCCCTTGGCATGGTGGTACATACCTGTAATCCTGGCATTTGGCAGCTAAAGAAGAAGGTTCAGGAGTTTGAAGCCAGCCTGGGATACATAGCAAGACACTGTCGAATGATTCACAGGTGGGATGGACGGATGCATAGACGGATGGATGGATATGGATGGATAGACAGACATCTAAAGATAGATGGATGATAGGAAGTAAGGACTTCATTCTTCCTCCCTTGCCCCATGGAACTTGGTTGATATGACTAAACTATACCCTTTGAAAGTAGGGTGCAAAAAAGCTATTAGGCAGTTCCTACAGGATTATTGACAAAGCTTTTCAGAAACTAAATGTGACTCATATTAAAATAAAACAAGCATATTGAAGGGCAAAGGAAAGTACAAAATAAGGACAATCTTTTAATGTCATAAAGTAATAGCAGTAAGCTATTAGAGTACTGCGCTTAGCATACATGAGGTCTGGAGATAAGAGCCCAACACCACCACCCCATCAAAAAAAGAAAAGCAGTGCTAATGGTATATTTGATCCATGCACAGATTCTAGAAGGATGCTTAAAGGCTAACTGGTCCAGGCCTGAGTTTAATCTTAGGTAGGTAAAGGATATAAAAACCAAGTCCCTTGCTTAAAAAAAAAAAAAAAAAAAGGTGATAGGTCATGGCACTGACAAATTAAGAACATTTCACACCTCTTTTTCTTCCACTTTGTCTAGTTACTTGACATCCATGCTGGTCATAAAATGCCACAACTGGGCTGGAGAGATGGCTTAGCGGTTAAGCGCTTGCCTGTGAAGCCTAAGGACCCTGGTTCGAGGCTCGGTTCCCCAGGTCCCACGTTAGCCAGATGCACAAGAGGGCGCACGCGTCTGGAGTTCGTTTGCAGAGGCTGGAAGCCCTGGCGCGCCCATTCTCTCTCTCTCCCTCTATCTGTCTTTCTCTCTGTGTCTGTCGCTGTCAAATAAATAAATAAAAATTTAAAAAAAAATAAATAAAATAAAATAAAATGCCACAACTGTTTACTTTTGTTTTTAGACATATGCATGATCCTAAAACTTTGTAGAAAAAGCCACCTTACTCTTTAAAACATTTATGTTCCTACCCATGAATTTTTCTGACCTTCCCCTGCCCCCCCCAAAAAAAAAGATACAGGTATGGTGGTGCATGCCTTTAATCCCAGCACATGGGAGGCAGAGGTAGAAGGATTGCTATTGAGTTCAAGACCAGCCTGAGAATATAGTGAATTTCCAGTCAGCCTGTGCCAGTTCCAGGCCAGTGAGAAACCTTCACTACCTCAAAGAAAAAGGTAGACAGTGCTCCTAAAGAAAGACACCTGAGTTATTCTCTGGCTTTCACATGGACCTGCACACATGTACACCTGCGCCATGTACACACACAAATCATATGTGAAATGGATACATCAATGCAGTAAATAAAGTACACAGATTATGTTCTTTAAAGAAAGACCTATCTGGAATCTTTGTATGAGTCACTCACCTCCCACCTTGAAATAGCATCCAAAAAATTTATATATTCAGTATTTTTTTATTCTGTCAACAACAGTAAACTTTGCTCAGTATTAAAGCCAAATCTTTAATGGCATCAAGATGAAATGAATTCAACTTGGTAAAATGGATAAAGAATTCAGTTCAAATGCTATAGGAATCACTCACCAACGGACAAAAGTGGCATCAAGAATTCAATCCACACCCCTTAAAATTTCTTATTCCACATGCACATTATCTTGCTGAAGGAAATGCTGTTTCCTACTAAAATACACAGAAAGTGGGGGAGCATAATTTAGTATCTCAAAGTAGATATTGAGATGGTATTTTTTTCAAGCTGTTTCTCTCACCATTTAAATATCAAACTCTACTTGGAATCAACAAAAATGAGTCAATGATATAGAGCAGCCTTCATATTTAAAACCTCAAGAGATCTGAGAGCAAAGTAAAAGTATAACCTATAACTCTTCATCAGAGTACTTTAACAGACATTAATAAACAAAAGAAAAAGAATGCAGAGATTCAATATGTATACATTCAATATATACTTTTTTCCTGCATATGTGTCCCTAAGGCACACCATCTACCTCTTTTTAAGATAGTGTCTCTCAATGGCTTAGAGCTCAACAATTAAGCTAGACCAGGCATCCACCATGCACTACCATATCCGGCGTTTCTGTGGGTACTGAAGATGGATCTCAGGTCCTCATGCTTGCATAGCAAGCACTTGACCCATGAAACTATCACCCCAACCTTGTTTTGATCCTATATTTATGAGGCTCCAAGGATGAATAAGCACTTCTCTCAAAAAAGAAGAAAAAGGAAAGAAAAAAAATTAAAAGCACCCTGGAATTTCTTTCATTCAGTGAAAAAGAAATGTGATATGGTTATTGCTTCAATTTTAAGTTGACTAATATGAAGGAGAAAAAAGCTTTCATTTTAAAACAATAAAATGATTAGTATCTTATTAACAAACTTATGACTAAGGAAATAGGGGTAGAGTAGTGTTTTTTAAATTAAGAAAGCTAAGTAGCCAGATGTGGTGGGTTTATACTTGGGAGGCTGAGGCAGGAGGATTGCCATTAGTTTGAGGCTAGCCAGAGCTACAGAATGACACTCTGTCTCAAAAAAAAACTGAAAGTTATGGGCTGGAGAGATGGCTTAGTGGTTAAGCGCTTGCCTGTGAAGCCTAAGGACCCAGGTTCGAGGCTCGGTTCCCCAGGTCCCTCATTAGCCAGATGCACAAGGGGGCGCACGCGTCTGGAGTTCGTTTGCAGTGGCTGGAAGCCCTGGCTCGCCCATTCGCTCTCTCTCCCTCTATCTGTCTTTCTCTCTGTGTCTGTCACTCTCAAATAAATAAATAAATAAATAGATTTTTAAAAAAACCTGAAAGTTAGCCAGGCGTGGTGGTGCACACCTTTAATCCCAGCACTCAGGAGGGTAGAAGGAGCACTATGAGTTCAAGGCCACCTTGAGACTACATAATGATTTCCAGGCCAGCCTGTACTAGAGTGAGACCCTACCTCGAAAAATAAAAAAACAAACAAACAAAAAAAGAAACCCTGGAAGTTAGAACTTACAAAGTATCCACATGTAAAAGTTCTTCCATTACCACCCCATCATCTTCTAGAGCAGCTTTCGCCTAGTTTTTTCAAGCCTCCCTCACCCTAGTGCCTTTCGGCTTTTATGCCCCTATCTCAAGCTTTATCACCCTTCCACACCTAGACCTGTCCTATTAGCAGGCATCTTAGAGGACCAAGGAAAGCTGTGCAGACTGAATAACACATCCTATAAACACCTTGGAGGCAAAAAGTAGATCACTTCCTTCCCTATACCCTGTACCACAGGTGCTTTCCAATACCCAGACCTCCTCTTAATGATGAAATTTACACTCTAGTACCTGCAATTATAGATGATGTATTTCTTCAAAACAAGGCACATGAAAATAAAAGGTTTTGTTTTATAATCATTCAAGTAATTTTAGAGCCATCATAATTTGTTTCTATAGAATTGCTCAGTTTTTTAGATTCATACAATTTTTTAAAATTCCATCTAAGGTCATTTTAAAGAAAGGAATAGTTTTCTAATTTTTAAAAATTTAATTCATAGGCAAACAATCAAAGAAATTTTGAACAATTATTCTCATTGGAACTGACATGGAAGTTACTACTATGTTCGGTCAAATAAAGCTGCCTAGCCTCACGTGCCAGCCTTCATGAGCTTGGGCTGTAGGCACTCCCTTGCCTCACTCTGATGCTTTCTCTGTAGTTTTTAATTTGCTCCAAACATGTAAACTACTTGAAATTTTCTCTTTTATATTCTAGAACAGGCAGTAAGATGGAATCTAACACCTAAGGCGGCCTCCATCTACCACCACCACAGGGACATAATTAATGTTATGGTTTGAGTCTAGAGTGGATCTCATAGGCTCAGGTTTTAAGTGTTTATTCCCCAAATGGTGGCACAGTTTAGGGGAGGCTGTGGAACCCTTAGGCAATAGGACCTAGGTGGTGGAAGTAGGTCAGCAGAGGTAGCCCTTTAAAGACCTCAAGTTCTGTCTCTGTTCTCTGCCCTGTTCTGTTATGTGCATACATACTCCTATTGCCATGGACTGATCTACTCTGCTCTGCCTTCTCTGCCAAGGTGGACTAAAACCACCTGAAATCATGAGCTAAATACATCACTGCTCCTTAAGTTGTTTATGTCAGGAATTTTGGTCACAGTAACAAAAAAAAATTGTTTAAAAATGTATTCTTGAGGGCTAGAGAGATGGCTTAGCAGTTAAGGCATTTGCCTGCAAAGCCAAAGGACCCAGGTTTGATTCCCCAAGACCCATGTGCATTCTTCAGCTAGGAAGACGGCTTACTAGTTGGAGCATGCCTATAAAACCAAAGGAACCAGGTTCAATTCCCCGGGACCCGCATAAGCCAGATGCATAAGGAGGCAGATGCATATGGAGTTCACTTGCAGTGGCTAGAGGCCCTGGTGCACCCATTCATATTCATTCCCTCCCTCCCTCTCCCTCCCTCTTTTTCTCTCTCTTCCCCCTCCTCTCTCTCTCTCTCTCTCTCTCTCTCTCTCTCCATCTTTCTCTCAAAGAAATAAATAAAATATTTAAAAAATACATCTTCATTTATCTCAATAAAAGTCAATTGCCTTCAGCATGCAAAACTTGAAATATAATACATATTTAGGGGAAAATGCTCATTATTCTTATAAAAAGATGATACCGAAAAAAGTGGTCATCCATCATACCTCACCCTAAAATGTGCCCCATTGGCACAGAACTATTTCCACTGAAAACAGCTGAGAAACAGCAGGTACATGAAGAGCTGTTGCCCACAGCCTTCTGCATAGGCAGAGCACAAGCCTCCCTGTGCAAAGGTAACATGAATTTCCATTTGTGAAAATATTTCCTTTCTACAGCAGGAGGATATGAAACTGCCAGTAAGAGTCTGCATAACAACTCTTAGGTTGTACACATTTCCCAGGCACCTTCCCGCAATATACCATCCCCTACGGCCCACACCAACTTTTCATTCTGACTCCACAATTTATCATCCTTTGTGAAAATCATATACAAACCCTTTGACTGCAGGTTCATTTCTTTTCTGAGGCCTCTCGCTCGCCATATAAATATAATTAACTGTGTATCTTTTCTCCTGTTAATCAGTCGCATGCCTTAGAGCCCCTATCTGAGAAAAAGGTTGTCTTCCCCTATACTTTGCAACATAATAGTCACTAAGACCATGGGCTTCACAGTAACATACATACATACATAATTTGGTTTTTCAAGATAGGGTCTCACTCTAGGCCAAACTGACTCTAGCTCAGACTGACCTAGAATTCACTATGTTGTCTCAAGGTGACCTCCAATTCATGGCAGTGATCCTCCCATCTCTGTCTCCCAAGTGCTGGGATTAAAGGCATATGCCACCATGCCCAGTATAATATATTTAAGTAGAACCTTACCTATCACAAAACTCTTACCCATTCAAGCATGCATGTGTCTTGATACTGTCCTTACTTTAGAGGGTGTGTGTTTCTTAGCATCTATAATCAACACTCATTGAACTTGGCAGTTGCACACATTAGTTCCTTTAGTCTTTGCATTAATTTCTTTTTGTTACTCTGTCTAAATATCTGATAGAAATAACTGAATGGTTTACTTTTAGCTCACAGTTTAAGAGGGTGGACAGTCCATCAGGGTAGCAAGACATGGTGGTAAGAGTGTGAGGTAGAGGTCACAAGGTATCTGCAGTCAGGAAAGAGAGAGATGAATGCTGATTCTTCCTTTATATTCAGGCTGGGACCAGCGCCAAGGAGATGGTGTTGTCCACATTCAGGGTGGATTTTCCCACTTCTGCTAAGTTTCTCTGGAAATTCCTTCACCAACATGTCTAGAAGTGGCTCTCCTAGGTGACTCTAAATCCAATCAAGTTGGCAAAGAAGATTAATCATCAGTCTTCAAAATAACATGAGAAAAATATTCCATTTAAGGATGAGATTACCACGGTTGAGAGTTGTCTTGACTAAGCTGACACACCATGTGGTAAACATAAGAACTGCACTCAGGTTTCTCATTCAAAGATCCTGTCTTTTAACAGTGATAAAACTATGTTTTACACAAGTTCCCATATGACAGAAGCCTATATAGTTTCTTCACTTTGAGCATTAACCACAAGGATATAAGAAACCCCTAAGAATAATAAACCAACACAAAATTCTCCCTATAGACACACATTAAGTAGAGGAGCAAAGTGACATGGTGTAAGTGACCACAGGACTGGCAGTCACGAGTTAATATCCTGCTGCAATTCATGTAAGACACGGTTCCCACCTTTTAAAGAAATTCTGGGACTCCGTGGTATTATCCTTTATTTCCAAAATTATTTGTTTATATATTTCAATAAGCATTCTCTTTTTTTCTGTATTAGCTTACATCTTTTCACAGTAATGAATGATATTTTCCTTGATGACAGAAGCCATTCTATCAATCTAAAATACTAGCCATACTGTGGTTGGAACTTTGCATGTCTCCTTTCAGGTAAAAACACTCATTTCTTTCTACTCTTTGAATTCTCATCCTAAGGCAACAACAGTGCTGCCTTCCATTAAATATCTCTTACATTTATACACAGAAAGTCCTCAAATAACAACACATTTACAATACTTATCTGGGGTTGTCCTCACTAGTTACTAGGGAGAAACTGAGGAAACAAAGTTAATTGCTGGTATATAAAACCACAGGCTTTTAGTGACTTGTTTCTCTGTCCCTTGGCAATTTCAGAATTCCTTCTTTTAAAAAATGTGACTTACCCACTCCCATCATATTCCTAAGAGCAGAGGCCAACAGACTTACTAAATCTTGTTAGATAAAACCCAACTAGTAGAGAGAGTCAACAATCCCCACTCCTTAAATGTGAGATTTATCTCCAGAGAAGGATTCCTTGCAGAATATTCTGCCCTTTTTTGTTCAAAAGAAAAGTTAAGTCATTCTAGAGGAGATAATATATACATTCAAATATGCTCATTCCATGTCAAAATAATATATGTAAATGTTACATAAAACAATTTTCACATTGACATGAGGTATGATGATGAAAGATGAAGACCAACTAAGGTTTCAGTAGGACTTAAGTGAACAGAGGAACAGTCAAAAATACACTGTGATCTAGGAGTGGTGGTTCATGCCTACAGTCCCAGCTCTTGAGAGGCTGAAGGGGGAGGAGTTCAAGGCCAGCCTGCACTACAGAATAAGTCCTAGGTTAGTCTACACTAGAGTGAGACCCTGCCTCAAAAACAAAATAAAAATATACTGTGGAGATTATTTTGATAATATGATAAAGAGCAGTTGGGCTAAGTGTGAAACCAAAGAGAAATGTACTCGGCCAGGATGAAATTTATACAGCCTTGAATGTCATGCCTAGAAATCTTTGTAACACCCTGGTATCACACTTCCTTGGGTATCAACTGAGAACTTTACTATGACTAAATACACTATGTTGCTTTGTTACCAGTTTTGCAAGTATAGCCTCAAAAGAGTTTGTTAAAACTGGTGGGGCACTCTTGGGTAAAACAAGCAAGGAGCTACTCTGAATGCCGAAAAGCTAATTGAACAACATTCTCAACACTATTAGGTACCAGATGTGTATTTTTCATACTATGATTTGCTTGCACACAGAGTAGGGGTCTCCTTTCAACAAATGTAACTACACCCTTTACCAAAGCATCTTCCTAATATGACCCTGAAGTTCCACTACCTTGAAATAACTCTTTCCTTGAAGATTCCACCTGTAAACTGCCTGGCCAGTTTCCTCATATGGACAAGAAATCTACCATGGAAGGGTGAATTGTCTATACAAGAGAAAATACTGGTTCAAAGCAACATCCACTAAAGGCTGACTGTTACTAACCCACTCCCTCCTTGCTCAGCAACAGCCAATCACAAAGCTTTATCAGCTACTTCAAAACCCGATGTGGGATTCTTCTGAATCTCAACATTTGACTCTTTCTCCTACATGGCCAGCATCTCTCACCTGCATCACTCTGGACTTTTTGCAGAGCTTCACACATAAAAAATGTCACTTGTTCAGAGAAGCTTTTCCAAACCCCTACCTCCACCTATTAGAGTAAAACAGGTCACACAGCACAGTCAATTTGAATTATAGTGTTACCACTTGTCGCCTTGCCAGAACCTATGCTCCTCATGGGCAAATTCCCATACACAGAAGCACAGCCAGCTCCTGAAGCAATGTGCACATGTAGATGTTACAAATGGATGCATAATAATTGGGTCCTATAGACCCTTTAAGAAAAATTACTGCTAAGTATTACATTGTTCATCTGTTAATATCAACCTCAAAGTAGTTTTAATAAAATGAGAAAACATTATACCAAAAAAAAAAAAATCACTTCTAAAGCCGGGCGTGGTGGCGCACGCCTTTAATCCCAGCACTCGGGAGGCAGAGGTAGGAGGATTGCCATGAGTTCGAGGCCACCCTGAGACTGCAGAGTTAATTCCAGGTCAGCCTGGACCAGAGTGAGACCCTACCTCAAAAAAAAAAAAAAAAAAAACCCACTTCTAATTCTAGTTAAGAAGGGTCAAGTCAGTTTCTTCAGCCCCTCAAAAATCAGACCAGTTTACAAAACAGGGAAGGTAAACTACACACATTGCTATATGTTTCCTTTGCTTTCCCTCATAATAGCACATTCTGTTTAAGGCTTCTGGTGATTGTATTGGACTGATTATCTAGGCAGAACGTGATGAGGTAAAACTCGATGATCCATGAGGCTCCTTCAACTCTAAACAAACATGTTTAATTTCAATTTAGATGCTTCCAACAGGATGCAAACTTGACTCAGCATGAGTTTAGGAGTGTCTGCTTAAGATAGCATAATACCAAGAACAGATCAGTTCCAAATGGTGGCACGATGTGCCTTTGCTGTTTCTCAATAACCTAGAATGACATTTCACTGATAAGTATGAACCTCCAGAAAAGGTAGGGAGTATCTGAGAACATTATTTGAACATCAAAATTTCAGACTTAAATTCTTTATCTTGCTTCCAGTGCTTTATAACTACTTTAAACTTAAAACAAGTCAGTTAAGGAAAAGTTTAAATTTATTTTGTATAAACTACGTGTCTCAGCAAAGATGATGACACACACTTATAATCCTAACTAGTCTGTAGGCTAAGTCACGAAAAAAGCATAGCCCTGTCCAAAAACAAACAAGTAAATAAGTAAATAACCTACACATATCACATCTAATTGCTACAATACAACAGCTTTGAGGAAAAAAAAAGGATAAACTTAAGTCAAAGCCATTAATGGAAAATGTATTTGAAATTAGATTCCAAAGTGAACAACAAATTTAAGCAGAAATAAAATGGTGATAAAAACCTTCAGTGGGTACTGGAGAGGCATGTATCAGATCACTAGACTGCTGGCCTGCCAATATCAATAATCAACTTTCAGTTTATTTCACTGGACTGAGACAAGAGAATTTTCTTTAAAACCATCTAAGAGGGCTGAAGATGGCTTAGCAGTTAAGGCACTTGCCTGCAAAACAAAGGACCCAGGTTCAATTACCCAGGACTCACATAAGCCAGATAGATACACAAGGTGGTGAATGCATCTGGGGTTTGTTTTTTAAAATGTGCTCTTAAATTACTAAAACTCCCCTCAGATAACAGTCAATAACAGTTTATATGGAATAAGAGTCATCACTAGCTTTAAAATGAAAGCTGTCAAGCAACTGAAATTAAAAAAAAAAGAAAGCTTCCTAGCCAAACATAACATCTCAATGACAAACTAATGATGAAAACCAATATGAAAAAAATAAGAATGAATAAGGTAACAGAATGGCCCTGTAAATACATGCCTTTTAGGGGAGGCTGAGGTAGGATTGCTGTGAGTTTGAAGCCACCCTGAGACTACATAATGAATTCCAGGTCAGCCTAGGCTAGAGGGAGACCTTACATCAAAAAGCAAGAAAGAAACCTCCACTATTTGTTACTCTATTGATTTCCTCTTAAAGGGATCCATGAAAACTATCAGAGGATAGCCTTGTCTAGCCAGAAAACTCAAGTTCTAGAGAAAGACTCTAACACACTCAAAATTCCCTGCTTTTGCTAAACAGCAAATAATCTCCCCCAACAAAAAATATGTGAGCAAGAAATCTTGGATTCTACATGTTTATTTAAAGTTCATAGCCTAGACTGGAGAGAGAGATGGCTTAGTGGTTAGCCTGTAAAACCAAAGGACCCAGGTTTGATTCCCCGAGTTCCCACATAAGCCAGATACACAAGGTGGTGCATGTGCCTGGAGTTCATTTGCAGTGGCTGGAGGTCCTGGTGTACCCATTCTCTCCCTCTCTCTCACTCTCTCAAATAAATAAAAATACTAAAAGAAAGAAATAAGTCTTTTAACTTAAAAGACCTTGAAATGCAAATTTATCTGTCCCAACATCACCACGTTGGATCAAATGCCAGAGAAGAGACCCTTACCCTTACTACTTGTTCCTGACTGAGATTTCGGACACAGCTGCCTGAAGAATGCCATATACTCTACACATATTCTCTTCCTAAAAATATCTCCAAGATTACTAAAATGACTAGCGAACCATGGTAGAATGAACACATAAGTCTTAACTCTCTGTGTAACTGATGGCAAATTGATTTCATTTTGATACATATTTTTGTTTCCACCACATAATGTGTAAGCTTGCTCAGTACCATCATAGTTCCCCTTACAAATTCATATATTTTTAAATATTTTGATAAGATGAATAGATATATCTTTGTCTCCTCTCTCAAACTTAGATTTAATTATATCCTACAAACAATATAATTTCAAAAGTCCTAAAATCACCTTTGTAGCTGCTTCTGAGCACTTGGATATGTGGCTCTCCAACACAGCCACACCTAACTCTCAAGGATTTCTATCCTTCCTCTAATCAACAAGATAACTTTGCTTCACTTTGATTCATCCTGACATTCTTTTCTGAGGCAGCTATCCAGAATGCCAGTTACACCTGAGCAGAGTCCCTGGGTTCTGGGGGGGACTTCTTAGATTGCAGAGCCTGCACCTTCAAGTTGTATTACCAGGTATCCCAGCTGCTGGGGAGAATATGATGTGAAATTAAATGCCTAACCACGACAGAACCACACATTAACACAAACTTGGAGAAGCAAGAGCATGGGAAGAAACTATCAGCTCAGAATTCTTAAAGCATTTTAGATAGGACCTATTCTAAAAGCCAATTACCATGAAACCTTGATGAGGAACAGTTTTCTTTCTTCCTCTCCTTTCTTTCCTAAGGAAACGCTTAAAACAGTAATTCACATACAGGCAATCTCCAACTGGAGCAAACTCAATCAGCAATCAATGAGTCTTTCAGCTGCAAACTTAATAAGGAGCCAAGTCATTGCTAAGTAAGAAAGAAAGGTAAAAAAGACAACATGATACCTTCTTAGTCTCTCCATCCCATTTCAACAGACCAGTGCCAAGAGAAAAAGAATGTCAGTCATAACAGAGCTTTTCCTTGGGACTGAAAACTAAAAGAAAACACACAATTTTTACTTTTTATGAGACTTCGACTAATGTTTATGAGGGATTTCTCCTTTTACTTATTGTTTCCAAAAGTTTTAATCTACACATCTCATCTCCAGAGAAAAGAACCAGCAACAGGAAGAAAGCAATCTGACAGCAGATCAGCCTAGTCAAAGCTGCTAAGAACCGTATCTACACAGTGAGGCTCTTACTGCAACAAAAGTATTCATTTCCTAGCTCACCAGGGAAGAACACAAGACAGGAGTTGTCCTTCCCCCGCTCCCCTCCCCCCAAATAGTAACATCAGTCCGTTTCAGGAGGAGTGCAAATGCATCCTGTCCCAACATCACCGCCACCTTGGATCCAATGCCACAAGCGGTGGAATGTGTGCCCTACTTTGCCGGCCCGGAGATGGACGGTCAGTCGCAGTGGTTGACCGGCCTGGGGACGGGGGATGGGTAGGGCCGGGGCTCACTCTCGCAGCCTCCAAAGGACGTGTGAGCAAGAAACTTCCCCCAACCGAAGGAGGCTGGCCGCCGCCGGCACGTGCTCCCGGGCTGCAAGAACCAGGCTAGGCGGTCGGCAGCGATGACTGAATCCCGCCGCTTGCAGACCCGGAAGCCGGCGTGGTGCAGCGACGGGCGCGGGAAAGGGCTTACCTGCACCCCCGTGTAGTTTTCGAAGAAGAAAAGCACCATGTTCTGGTAGACGCAGTAGAAGCGGTCGTCAAGCCTCTGGTAGATCCAGGCGGGCAGGAAAGCGGACAGCACCCGCAACACCGTCCAGGCTAGCAGGTAGGTGGGCGCGGAGCCCAGGAGCACGACCCCCGGCAGAAGGTAGCGCATGGAGTACGTGTGGAGCACCAGGGACAGCAGCATCCTCTTGCCTAGCTCGCCGCGACTCCGCCTGCGCTGGCCCGCCGGCCGTGCCGGGCCTCAGCCCCCGGCCAGCAGGCGGCCAATCACCGCGCGGGGCCGGGCCCGCCGCCGCCGCCGCCCGCTCCCGGGCTCCGCCCCCAGCCGCATGGGCAGCCCGCGAGGCCGCCAGGGCCGGGCGGGGACACGGACCCGGCGCAGCTCGCCGCCGCGGGCACTGAGGGGCAGGGTCTCCTCAGGAGCGCTCACTCCTCATGACCCGCGCCCGTCAGCGGGTCACCTGCGGGGGAGGCGGAGCTCCATGGCAATAACATGCCTCCTGATTGGTGGGTGGAGGCGGGTAACGCTCGCTCTGATTGGTCCGGACTGGCAGCGTGCAACGGCCTCAGGGCTCACGAGGAAGTCTGGCGCTCAGCACCGCGCATGCGCTGATGCGGATGCTGGGTGTGGATCCGCCAGAGGAGGTGGGCTTAGGTGGGTTCCCGCAGGAGGAGCCGGCCTGGGGTCGGGGGTGCTGCTTGTGTTCTGGGTGAGACCTACTTCTGATTCGGACTGGCCCTGCATCCGGGATTCATCCTCCAGCCGGGATGCAAGTGCGCGGCCAATATCGCGCCCGCGGCCCAGGGGGGACTTGCAGGTGTGGGGGGCGGGTCACAGGTCCTCCCGGCATCCCCATGATGTGTCGAGGGCCAGGCTTTCACTAGGACGTCACCCTGCCTGCCTCAGCCGTAGAAGAGGAGCTCTTCCCTCCTCTCTCACTGGGGTGTTTCAGAATTTCGCCGCCTCCCATTGCTATGATGATTACAGGTTTATGCACGCCCACCAACCCTTCACATGGCTGGCTTCTTACTTTATTACACCTTTTCAAAGTTCACTCTTGCTTCATTTTGCTGGCACTTGCTCTTTAACTTGTTTTTGAATGGATGATTTGTATTTTAATGACCTACTTTTTTTTTTAGTACTTGCCTATACATGTAAAATCCATAAATTTTGTCCCCCAAAACTAGGAACATTACTTAGCTGTAAAAACATCCACCAGCCTGGATCTAGTTGGAACTAAACAGTTCTACATTAGAGGCACTACATCTGGCTATTCTCACAGTAAAGTGGATAAATGCGTGTATATACTGAGGTGATTACCGGCTGCTTTTGTTTTGTCGCTTTCCAGTCCAGACCACTTAATCATCAATCCACAGGTATCTGCTTCTCATCCTAGCATTGCCTTAATCCTTTGCAGCCTGACTTCCTTTTCCACCACTGTGAGAGAAGGTGCTCTTTAAGGCTCATTGTTGAGGACTGCAGGCATTGCTTGGTGTAGATTGTGACTAAAACACTTTATTTCTTTCTTCCCTTCCTGGTCCAACGGTTAACAGTTCCATGTGGAGTGAAAAGAGGAAATTCATGGTACTTTGGATATGTTTCAAGATCTGATCTAGTCTGAGAACAAAGTGACATCTATGTAAGCGGGAGCTTAAGTATGGGTTAAGTTAGTTTAGCAACAGCTAGAGACAGGAGCAAAACTCCAAGGAGCACTGCTGAAGGATGGAGGCCTGAAGCTGGAAAAGCACCTAGCACTCCTGTTAAGCACTAGGGTGTGTGAAATGAAGTTCCTAAAAAAGCTACATCTGCTGGACATGGTGGTGCATGCCTGTAATCCCAGCATGGGGGCCGGGGGGGGGGAGCAAATGGAGGAGGATTGCTGTGAGTTTGAGACCAAACCCCAGACTACATAGTAACATGTCAGCCAGGGATAGAGTGAGACCCTACCTCGAAAAACCAAAAAGAAGGAAAAAAAAAAAAAAAAGTCTGGACTGGGGAGATGCCTCAGTGATTAAAGGTACTTGCCAGTCAGGGTTTGATTCTCCCAGTACCCACATATATAAGTCAGATACACAAAGTGACTCATGTGTCTGGAATTTGTTTGAGCAGCAAGAGGCCCTGGCACACCCATACTTTTCCTCTCATAAACAAATGAATTTTTATTGAGAGCTTTATTGTATGAACATATTGCATATTGGTCATATTCACGTCAGGTTATATTCATATATTTCCTCTCTTCAACAGCCCCCACTACACTGAGGGCCCACCTCGGGAAGGTTATCTGTATTTACTATGGATCATGAATGTACCAGTCAGTCTCTGTGGGAGTGACAATGCTTCAGAGTACACCTTCCCACCCTGGGGCTCTTAAATTCTTTCTGTCCCCTTTTCTGAAGTGTTCCCTGAGCTGTGGAGGGTGTGTTATGTCTCTTTTAGAAAAAGCCACATCTGTGTCAAAGATTTGGCAGAATGATTGACTAGGACTTTGGTAACTGTAGAGTTGGAATGTTGCAGAGCCACAAGTAATTGGACTATCTTTAATCAATCCTTAATAGTCATCTCTGTATCTGACCTGCTTTGTGATTATTAGGCAAACCTTTTGAAATGTACTAACTTTCATAGACCACCAGCTTCCACCAGCCCAAAAGCTAAAACAGGACTTCAGCTAGCACCCATTACTGTTAAAATTAAGTGTTGGAGTCAAAGGCTAGGGCCCAAACCTCAGATCCACAACATATTCTTTACTTTTCTTTTTTTTTTTTTTTTTTTTTTTTGGTTTTTCGAGGTAGGGTCTCACTGTAGCCCAGGCTGACCTGGAATTCACTATGGAGTCTCAGGGTGGCCTCGAACTCACGGCAATCCTCCTACCTCTGCCTCCCGAGTGCTGGGATTAAAGGCGTGCACCACCACGCCTGGCACAACATATTCTCAATAAGCTAATTAAGGAGACAAGTAATGGTGACTAGCAGCGAAGGAGATTAATTCAGTGAGTTCACAATAGGGTAAAAGGAACAAAGAGATCCAGTGGCCTCCAAGTCTTGTCTTCAGGGTTCTGACATGAGTTTTAGGCTTAAATAGAAAGCAAGAGGTATGCATAACCAGGCCAAGGTGTGGTTACTTTCATCACTGACCCATTAAGGTATTCTCCTGCCTATCACTGACTCATCATGGAGTCAGCTCCAGTCTGTCCTCCAAGGTGGTTTGACAAGTAAAAACTGAAATTTCTTTCCTGGGAGACAAGTCTGGGTGACACCAGGCAGGCTTCAGTTTCCCTTCCCTCAGCCTGAGATATCTGGAAAAATTCCAACTCATTGAGGATCATTATTTCAAGTCTGATAGCCAAAGGAAAGGGACAATTATACCTATAGCAGAAATGTTCCCACTTTGTTGGAACCCAATGTCCCTTGCTGTCTGCCTGGTGTCCCAATTAATGTATTGGTAATGCATTGACTTAGGGCTTTTGTTCTTTCTGGACTGTGGGATTCTGTTTTGCTTTGCTTTGTTTAGTTGTGCTTTGTGGAGCTTTTGCTAGAGAATCAATCTCTGTCTCTGTCTCACATTCTCTGTCTCTCTGTCTCTCTCTCTGTCTCTGTCTGTCTCACATTCTCTGTCTCTGTCTGTCTCTCTGTCTCTGTCTGTCTCTCTCTCTGTCTCTGTCTCTCTCTCTGTCTCTGTCTCTCTGTCTCTTTCTGTCTCTGTCTCTCTCTCTGTCTCTCTCTCTGTCTCTCTCTGTCTCTGTCTCTGTCTCTCTCTCTGTCTCTCTCTGTCTCTGTCTCTGTCTCTCTCTCTGTCTCACTCGCTCTGTCTCTCTCGCTCTGTCTCACTCGCTCTGTCTCTCTCGCTCTGTCTCTCTCTTGCTCTCTCTCGCTCTGTGTCTCTCTCTCTGTGTCTCTCTCTCTGTGTCTCTCGCTCTGTCTCTCTCTGTCTCTGTGTCTCTCTGTCTCTGTGTCTCTCTGTCTCTGTGTCTCTCTGTCTCTGTCTGTCTCTCTGTGTGTCTCTGTCTCTCTGTCTGTCTCTGTCTCTCTCTCTCTGTCTCTCTCTCTCTGTCTGTCTCTGTCTCTCTCTCTCTGTCTCTGTGTGTGTGTGTGTGTGTGTGTACACACATGCAGCGTTTTTCTTGACTAAGCACAGGAATTGTCCTTGGGCCTACAGGGGAAAATTCTAGATCATTACACTTTACTA